>NW_019416486.1:2003527-2132365 GCF_000390285.2 Anoplophora glabripennis
ATAATAATAATAATAATAATAATAATAATAATAATAATAAATTTGCATAAACTTTGTTATCAATCGTAAAACAATGACTGTGATCTTATCAAAATTAACAATTTCTGATATAATTTCCAATGCAAAAAAATTGGATTTTATAAGGTAAAATGTTTCAGTTAAAAGGTATATCAATAGGAACATCAGTATTTTATTGACTTTTACAATATGTAGGTAAAATACTTTTTTCATTCGATAACGCGACAAATAAACAAGTATTCACAGTCGGCGTTTCTATTTTTTCTCAAGATAAATATTTTTAAATTAAACCATTATTTTTCAGTATCGAAACGAAAGTGAGTTCGATAAATAAAACAAGAAAGATATAATTTTTATCGCGAAAGCATATTTTTGACATAATCTAATATCTGAACGTAAGTGGGTAGCCAGCTCTGAACCTATTTCGGTATTTATAACGGCAATGGCTAGACAACCGTGAATGGCTGGCTCTACCGACTAGGATAATCGATATGAGGTCATCAATGACGTACAAGTTCAAGCTTCTAGGGTTTAACTGGCGAAGAAAGTAAAGTTTTATGTTATGTCATCGTATCAAGATTATCCGGAAGTTTCTCGGTTGGCTAGGAAAATCGATATGACATTGTAACTCTTATCCGACACTAACTTGAGATTGTCAACATAGTCATTGCAAAATCACGCCACACTGTTGTCATAATGTTATGAATAATATACTCAAAAGCAGGATATCCACACAAACTTTGTTAAGTTAATGCATTTTAACTTCAAAGCAAATTCAAGATAATTCTATTCTTTCTCTAAATTCTCGTCATAGGAAGGTGTATACTCCTTGATCTATCTATCTAAGATCGCTAAAAAGTGAATCTTCATAAAAAACCGCCAACAACCATCTACATTAAATACATCGCCTTTTACAAAGAGCAACATCAAATTTAGCCACTATAAATTAATTCACTGTTTCTGCATTTCAGGAATTATTTTTTCAAGTGGCCTCCCTTTAAATAGTAAATTAATAGATATTAAGTACTGCTAGATATAAAACAAGGAAATTAAATTTTTAAACCACAATATCAAAAATGGTTACAAATTTGTTTAGTTTTAAAACAGTTTTGATTAAATTTAGATTTTGTTCATTACTGTAAAATTTGTGTAATGAATTTGAGATAGTCTCCAATTAACTGGAAAATTGGCCAACAAGGGAAGGCCGATTTAAAGAGGGTGGAAGCTATATATTTTTTGCAATATCTTAATAGTGTTTCAAAGTATTTTAATTATACTTAAAACTTGTAACATCTACACTCTAATATATGCAATATTATTTAAATTTGAATTGAATCTGAGCCCTGCAAGGTATTGGTTTAGACGACTGGTACCATTTCAAACAACTTCTCTGCGGATTACATGCCCCGACCGGCATTGAATTATACGAACAATAAATATTAAACAGTTAGGACCATTCATCAACCGAACCACTCAACATGTATTATTTTAGAACTTATTAATTCTCGTCATAGCTCTTGTTTTCATAATACATGCAAAATAATAGGTCGCTCTTTGCTAGTTTGGTCCTTGAAGTCTAAGCATTGAATAGCGTTGACAATTCATAAATATAGCATTTATATCCCATCCAACATTTTGATTCAAATAATAATCCTGAAATTTTACCTGAAGATACCATTACAACCCAAACCAGATGAAAATCAGGTTCAAATAAATCAAGAAAGTAAGCAAAAATCTTAGGTTATCTTACAAGTTAGCTGTTAGAAGTCAAATCAGAAGTTTTAAGAGTTAGGCAGTTCACAATATATTCAACCATGAAAATTTGGTCGACGCATCGCCGGCATCGGAAAATAGGAATGAATCAAGATACAAAGCAGAGCAAATAAGTACAAGGGAAATCCAGATAACGGGTGGCTCAAAGAATATTGAAAGGAAACAACTTAATTAAATAATAATATAAAAATAAAAATCGTTTTGCAATTTAACAGAAGAAAAAATAGTATAATAATAATAACAATATCAGCAATAGAATAATAATAATTTCAATTCAAGTTTTTTATTTCCTAAGAAAAGAAATAAATATAATTTTGTAACACCTATTTTATATCAGCAAAGTCAACTGCTTTTGCAGCTACTGTTATTATTAATTAATAAAATTAATTTATGGTTTTAATAATAATAATAATAATAAAATAATTTAACATACCTGGTGTTACAACGTCTGTTCAAAATTTTGTCCATCAACGTGTAAACCGATTTGGGTCAGCCTTACCCAGTTTCTACGAACTAACACAAATGTGGTCTTGCTTCACCATAACACGAATGTCGTCTTACTTCACCATAAATTAAAACTATAACCATCAACTCCTAGTTGTTATACACATAAGCCATTTTTGACACTTGAAAAGCTAATGTAAACACTGTCGCAAAAACGTTATTACTAAAATCAGATTTCAGTATTCGGAACCGCCTAGGGCCATATGGAGAGAGAACGCGAATGACGCTAGAAACTACAGTAGTNTGAAAAAACGCGGCTTGAAATTTGTCGGACAACAATACTTTTCGACTGAATTAATTATTTACAATTGATTTTACTAAAAATTACCTCGTATGTGGTAATTGATTTTCGAAACCGGGTTATTTTGGCATGTTTCGATCGGTAGACACGTCAGTGTCGGAGGAATTTCTGTCGGACAAATTGAAATCGGCATTCGCAACAAAATTTCCAGTTACTTCAGCTAAAAATAAAAGATGTGGTCTTGAGTTTGCAAGACCCCGGGAAATTACCATGTTTTTGGACTTTTCCGAGCGGAAAAGCGGAGGAATCGAGAAAAGTCGCAGAGGAAAATTGTGGTAGACTCGTCAAAACGAAGCTCCTCAGGAGTTATAAAGTATGTCTTGCTCCCATTCTGACGGAGATTTTCTATAAAATGGACTTGGTTTGAAACGCAAATAACTCTTTGGCGAAAAGAAATTTGCAATCTGCCGCTTTTGAACAAGGGGCATCGTAAATTACAAATTACACTATTTTTTCTACAACTGTTAAAAGTGGGCTCTTTAATTGTCATTTGTGTGTGTGTGTGTGTGTGTGTAATGAATCGTTTTTGTTCGCGAAAATTAACGTCATTGTCTGCTTGATATCTGTGGGGACACGCCACTGAATTAATATTTCTCTAGAGAGAGAGATAACGCTTTAGTTCACGAACCACCCTTATCAACCCGACCACATACACGTTCATAGATATTCGTTGTGTGTAGCTAGTTCAAAATATGAAATTCTATTACAAGTACAATGCCCGAACGGCACCGAATTCCTGTAAAACTGGATCAACGAGAATTAAACAGTTGCCTATAGAATCAAGCGGCCTTTATATGAGGGTGTTATGGCAACGAGTTTACTTTCTGGGATACCCACGCTCGTGATAGTTATAATAAGAGACGAGCGGCTTTTTCTGGACAAAGTTTACATGGGATTTTTTGCTACAGTGCCTCATTTTCTTATTTATTATCTCAGGACAGGATCTCTAAGCAAAGATGAAACTTCAGGAGCATGGGTGGGCGTTAGTTTGAAGAAGGGACTAAAAAACTGCTGATATATACTCGAGAATAATCAAGTTCGTCGGGGCAGTTGTTTTTCAAAGAATGTCTGGATTGAAGGAGGGTTTAAAAGTATATTTAACTTTAAGAGACAGTACTTTTTAGAAATTCATAATTTCTCGTATTGTTACTCTGAAGTTATCAACAGTTAAGAATCTTGTGTGTGGAATTAAATATCTTTTGTATACCAAGAATTTTATTTTCATTTGATAGGAATTTTTTGCAAATGATTTTTGAGTTTATTTGAAAAACTCGGTACTTTTCCTATAAAGTAAAAAAAATGCCAGTAAAAAAATTATCTTGTTTAGAACCTTCAATAGTCACACAAAAGTATATTATTATTTATTTATTTAAAAATACGCTGTTCTGACACAGTTCCAGCAGGACACACAAAAAATAAAAACAGAATAAAATTATGTCTGAAATACATAGACATTGTATATTCCAAGGCACTAAACTTAATATAAGTGTACAAAAACTATGTTTTAGACACAGTGTAAGTTGGTAACTTAGTCAATGTCGCATTACATTGTTATGTGGACACATAGGAGCGGAATTGAAAAAGTGAGTCTGTATATTTATCTTAGGTACTACAGTATTTTCAAGCGAAAAGAGTTGGTATAACTTGAGCAATTTTATTATTACTCTTACCATAATTTTGGAACACTCCTTCTTATTCTCTCCATGATTTTGGAAATTTTTCAATAAATTGTTAATTAAATCATATCAAATAGGTATATTTTTTTTATAGAAAAATCATATACGATTAAGACCTAGTTTGAAATTAAAAAATTACATCATGGATTGGTGTTTGGAAGGATGTATTAATTTTTTATGGAAGAGAAACAAACAATGATTGAGGCGGTTCCTATAATTTATCGTTGCTTGTTAATTAACATAGCTTGAAAGAAATTGGTAAATGGACATATTTTACACTCATGTAGTATGCAATTAATTTACTCTACTGATATGTATGTCATGTAAATTTATCACGTAATAAGAATATGTTTATATTGGGATATACAGGGTGTAAGAAATTTGACTGCCATTATTTCAGCATGAGATAGGGTAGGTAATCATAAATGAACAAAAAAGTTGTATGTTACAGGAGCGTAAGACTAACAGTTTTCAAAATACAGCGAGTATTAATATTGGAGAGTTTCGTCACAACGTGACAACAGCGCTTAACCTGCTGATGCACACCACGTGTACACGCAGCTGATTTGTCCTACGGAAAAAATGTAAACAGACAGCTATTATTTTGAAACATTTAGTAAATTTCAAGACAATTGTTTCCAGTTTTTAGATAATTAAAATAAAATGTATCAATTTTGTAGTACGAAGATAGTGTTGTGCTTAAATTTTAGCTCGAATTTTAGTAATTATGAATCTCTTAAAAGAGGAACTTAACTTTTAATCAAATTACTTATTTAAAAAATATATATTAAAGTACCCAAAGATTCACGTCGTTCAAATAATCATACGTATTAAATTTAATTTAGTAAGCAAAATTCATTAATTTTTAAACGCACAAGTACAAAATAAACTACAACATATGCTCAAAATGTCCGCCACCATTTTCGTTGCACGCACGACACCTTCGAATCCGATTTTCGCACACTCGCTGGAAAACACCTCAAGAAAATGAAATAGTGTTACGCAAAAAACACTCCGACGCTGTCGAATTCAGATACCAACTGAATTGCGTATTGGTGGTTGCTGGACATCTTAGTATCTCGTGTTAATAAACCGCCCCGCAGTTGTCACATTGCTCGATGTGGATTTTATCAAATTTTAAATTTATTACAACGCTAATTATTTTTTAGAATTAAGCATAAAGAATTTAAAAAAGTGATAAACATTGTATTTTAATGGTATTCTGTGCACGCAGTTCTGTCAATATTCTTTAATTAATCGAAGTTTTGTACACGAAGTTGGAGATTTTGATAATTTTTTTCTCGGAAATGGTTGAGTTTAGGACCCATGTCATATAAGGCTTTTTTGTTTATTTTAATTTATTCTATCGTCTGTTAAAATTAAGACAGTCAAACTAACACCCTGTATGAGGAAGAATATAACTATGAAACTTCTTGTCTTATTACACTAACAATCAATTTATCGATCACAACTGATAACTACCAAAAACAAACTAAAGAAGTTATGATCATGCCCTTTCAATCGACGCCTTCTTTAAACTGACACTCGCCTCCCTTATACCGCTGTAAAATTACTAATTACTTCAAAAGTAATGTTCCTTCATTTAAATTACGTCCTTTAACAAATTTAACAACCTCTTAGACCTTGTTTTGTTTTTAATTATTCAGTCGTGCTTCACGTTTACGTTTAACCATTTTAATTGTATTCTCACTTGCCGAGGAAGCAAATCGTAAACAGCAATGCACGTTGAGCGAATGATATCTTTGCGCGTTTTGCACTCTATTTCCTTCTATTTAACGAAACATAAAGGTGCCGAGCATGTTCATTTTCATATCATATTAATTACGCCATTGCACGTGCCAGCCGTATTCATTAAAACAACTAACATGTTTTAATTACCTAGACAGCTGAAGCAGACAGTTCAAATTTTATTCACCGGTGATAATAATAAGATAAAGTGGTAACGGAATAGGGGGTAGTTTTAGATTTATACAGAATCATAATTAGGCATACAAAAATTCTTCAAAACAAAGCAAATAATCAAATGTTCCTAAGTGCCAAATATTTCCTTAAAATGTTAGGAGCCTTCAGGAACTTTTATTTTTTTAAGGGCAATTCTGTGGCTTTTTAAGATATATCAATAAAACTCAGAACAGGGGAGTTTTTAGAATAGCCAAATGGATACACGCTTATTTCTATGAACGAATTATTACTATCGTCTTTTATTAAACCTATAGAAAATATTCAATATGTGCACTATCAGCTTAATAATTTAAATATAACGGACAAATGCCGTTTCTCATGTTTTAAGTAAATGTAACTCCAAAACCACTAACGGTACGATAATTGCCAAGAGATATATTTTTTTAATAAATCAGTTGTACATTTAAAAAATCATATCAAGTTCTGTTAACTACTGTAACGTATTATTTTTTTCTATTAAATAGCTGTTTCTACGCCAGTGGTGGTGGCAAAACAGTTAGTATTGTGCAATTTTTAATAATAGATTCAAAATTAATTTTTCGTAACTTTTTTTATTTTTTTTCAATATGTTTGACGCCCTGTATCTCGATAAAGAAACATTTTCTAAGTAATATACCTTCCCTCTTTTTTTCTAGAGAGGAATATGTCCTTAAGAGAATGCTATAGAATTTTAAAAAACCTTTTACGTTTGCATGCAAATTATTTTAATCATATAAAGATGAAATTGATAAAGCATGATTAAAATTCCCTGATTAGATTAGAACAGAAACGTTAAGCCGACAATATCAAGGCATCTCAAAGCATTCCTATAGATTTATTATTCTTATTTTTAAGAGTCCGTGTTAAATGAGACTTTAGACATATCTGAGAAGATTTAAAATAAAACAATTGTGACAGAAAAGTCAGTGATCCTGAAGAACTATCTTTTCGGAATGAAGCTGTATCACAAATAAACAACGGTAGGACGTTTTTGCAAAGAGCGTAAATCTTAAATATGACGAGCTCGCTGTATAAGTATGAAAGAAGAAATCTGTACATTTGTAGCGGACGCCCATTTCCATCGTCAAACATTGAAAATTCAATAATCCTTTACGACTAATTATCATTTTAACGGCCCTTCTCTTTGTACTGTGATGTAAATTGTAGCAACAGTGATTGAATAAATTCAGTGTCCCCCATTCATGAAATTCCTTTTCAGGTTATTTCTGAAGTTAAAACTTCTTCTTTCACATAGCTTCAGCAACCTATTTTAACTCTTTCAGGCACAGAAATTATATTACTTTTTTTACTCAAGCGTCACAAAAAATTAAAATATAGCTTTTGTGAATTATAATGATTTTATTGTAAAGAATACTTAAAACTAAATACATTACAGCTGATTTTGTGACCGTGTGTTAGCTCACAGACTCCTGGGGGGGTGTGGTACAGGGTCTGTAAAACTATGGCTGAAGGGAAATGATTGTTAAATAATTTTTAAATGTAAGTACTTAAANAAAAGTTGTGTGGACAATGTATTCCGTAAATCAAAATAAGTCAATTTAAATCAAGTTACCTATAGACACAAAATTCAAAGATACCGATTATTTTATTTAATTGGAACAATCGTTGTACCTTTAGGATACTCATTTGTATAAACTTTTTTTCTTATTTTTGTGTATAAAATCACCCATTCAAATATGAAAACGGAATTTTCGAACATCCTGAATTTAATTGAACGAAGAAGATTTATCTTTTTTATTCGAAACTCATAGCAAATATCAAAATTTCACAAGTGTTAAAATTTTAGAAGGGAATTTTGTATTGAAATGTAAATGAGATACAAAGGAACAAACCTCTGGCCAAAAGAGATGTCTCTTTTGAAAATTATATAAAAATACATCATTTCAAATACCAAACTGAAAAGGCTGTATCTATCTCAATAAAAGTTGATTTTTGGATAAAGGTAAGTTGATCTGAACAGATTTGTTTTACTTTTACGTGTATTACGTATTTCAAAGACACCTTGTATAAACTTCGTTTTTCTTATTTTTTACCAAATTGCAATTTAACTTTCATATTATTATTTTTTATTGTACCATTACCAGTAAAGTTTATACTTTTATGGCATTTCCTATTTTATTCCGCCAAATTTTAGAACAGCTTTCAGTAGGTATGGGATAAGGTTACTACTAGCGCCAAAAATACGAGTGGCTAAGAAAATATACCTAGAATTCCTCCAACTAGCACATATTACCATAACTTGTTTATTCCACCAGTTTTAAGTCGAATGATACCTGTTTCTCCTTTAAAACACACTTATTAAATTTGACCCTGAATTATAAACACTAGGTGTTATTGTCGATTCGCAACGCTCTATGAGAAACAGCCCACAGCTTAAGTAATCAAATCACTTAACCTATATATACACGTATCTAAGCAGCGTTTTCTCCGATTATTTAAACAATAGACTCTTAACAATAGCGCCTGAAATTTGTTAATATTATGTTGACTCGTTTGGTGTTTCTTTCATTACATTTTAACGTAATAATTTACGTTTTTTTATAATATCTCGCACACAAAAGTTTCTGTAAGCGGGAAGTTTGTGCAACAATAATTGTATTTAATATGTTTATGGAATATACAGGGTGTCCTGAAATTCATGCAACAAAATTTGGTCACAGATTCTTAAGACAAATTTAGGGAACCCGTATTTTTTCTTTTTGTCAACTGGCCCCTTTTTTCGGACACACAATCCTGTTGTACGAGAATCACTAAATTTGGTACACAGGGATTTTATGACATGTGGAATCTGACGTTTTTTGGCGGGGAACCCCCTTAACTCTTTCAGGCACAGAAATTATATTACTTTTTTTACTCAAGCGTCACAAAAAATTAAACTATAGCTTTTGTGAATTATAATGATTTTATTGTAAAGAATACTTAAAACTAAATACATTACAGCTGATTTTGTGACCGTGTGTTAGCTCACAGACTCCGGGGGGGGGTGGTACAGGGTCTGTAAAACTATGGCTGAAGGGAAATGATTGTTAAATAATTTTTAAATGTAAGTACTTAAAAAATTCTGGTACAAAATATGTACCACCAAGACCTGAAGGAATAAAAAACGGTGGTACATTTTATGCACCACTGAGACTGAAAGAGTTAAGAAATGATCGTAAATTTTTCACACTGTTACAATTTTATAAAACACTTTTTGTACTTTACTTAATCATAAATTATATTAAATTGCATTGTGGGTAATAAACATTTTTCAGGAAATATGGAATCTTTAAATATCCATCAAAAATAAATATAACTTTCATTTTATTTCGTTGACGTTTTCTGGCGTAAAAATTATATTACCATAGAATTGTGTTGTGTTTTCGTAAAATAGAATGTCAAGATACAAGTAGTGCATGACAATGAATAAATGGAAACGTCAAATCTGGTCATACAAAGTTGGTGGTACGGTAGGTAAACTCTCCAGTTTCTTAATGAAATACGTATCATCTTACACCCGACAATGATAAAATATATTACGTTAAAATTGATGGCAATTTATTTAACTATAAAACATTTTTACCGCAATTTCCTTTTTATTCTATTGGGTATTTCTGCTACACTGAAAAAAATAATAAATAACCCTTTAAATCTCTCTAAAAAAGTAAATAATCACTATACCTATCACAGTTTACTATTCGAAGAACTCTTATGTTTTCGATCAAAACTTCTGTTCTCAAATCGACTTAAAAATTAAATGTGTATTTATATACCTTCTAGATCATATAATATTTATTATATCATTACTTACCTCGTCGTTGAGTATATTCAACCAATTTTACATATTTTAGGCTAAATTAAATTTATTAAATCAACCTGTTATGGTCCTTATGCTGCATAGGGATATTTATTTAAAAAAATTTCTTTTCAGTGTCGTAGAAATGCCTAATCAAATAAAAAAAGTAATTGAAAATACCACAAATACATAATTACAGATTGTGATTCTACAAATAAAACTTGAAGATCCATTGTAAATGTAATATTACTTTGTGATCATATAAAACAGAAAAATATTTCACAATGTAATAATACATTTTCTACAGTAACTACAGTGTATTTTTTATGTCATATGCATTTTGTTTTAAGAAGATTGTTCCAAAAATGGATATCTTCTTTATAATACTATGATTTACTAAAGGTGTTTTGACATATCTAATATATTTCAATTTTCATAAGTGTAAATAAGAAATGTAAAATTCACATCAATTTCAAGACATTATTTAAAAAAATGCTCAAATTTTTACAAATCTAACATTGCTGTAACATATTTTTGATATTCTTCCTACAATACTTACGTTATCTATATGTAAGTCGTAGGTTGAACAAATATTTTTATTTCTCATTATACTACATTGTATATTTATTTTGTGACGGTTAATTTTGCAAAACTCGCTAAAGGTACTCATTAATTAAAATTATTCACATTACATTATCCACGATAAATTATGTTACAAAATTTTTGTATCATGACGATAAATCAAGTGCATACCTACTGCACTCAGGGCACCAAAGTGAATATCAGCAGCCGACTGCCTCAGGAGTGCATCTTAGTCATAATATTTGCAAGCAGATTAGGCGTATTTTTACAGTCATCTACATAGTAAATTTCCTACGTTCAATAATTTTACAACATAAAAGTGCATTTCACATTTGCAAATTATTTTAACTTAAATTTTTAGATTTATTTTGACATTTATCAGTATAGTCTTACAAAATATATTTGTAAAATTATTAGCCCTTGTTTTCAGAGCATAGAAACACTTCAGTTAAAAAATGTACTCTAATCTGTGAAAAATGTTTCAAATGATTAACATTTCTTATAGTGTAGAAACGGATAACTCATAAAATTAAGTTGCTTGATACTAAGATGAAAGATATTTAAAAATTATAAATATATGTATATTACCAGTATATGTATACCTATAATCATTGTTTATATACGTGTAATTTATATATAAATTATTTATTTGTCACATTTGTAACTGTATTATATTTAATATTTCCGCACTGTAAATCATGTCTGTCCGAGATGATTCACATTAGAAACGGAAATGTAATTAGGATGGAAACGTTTCCAATTAGGCTGTCAAATACATAGAAAAATTTAATGAATTAGGCAACAAAATAAAGTGACAATTTAATTAATCAAACGTTATTTTGTAAGAGAAAAAGTGAGATTTATAATTATTCGAAATATCTTCCTGTACAGAAAAGATTGATATTTATCCGTGCTTTAAAAAAATTAAATGAAACGCAAACTTTGTGGAATATAACAGAGGAAAATAGAAAGTATTGCATTCACAAGATACGAATAAGTTATAAACGTATTTTTTTTTTGTCAAAAAAAAAAACTAATACTTTCTATTCTAATATTAAATGTGTTTCCTATTCTCCTTAATTTTTTCGATAATAAAGGAGTGTACAGATCTAATCTAAGACTCTACAGAAAATCTGCAAATGCGCATCACGATACTATATGTAGTTGTGCTCAGGCATATGAACAAATTTCCTACTTATATTCTACGATAATTCTCGCCACATAATTGAAAAGGCGCAATTATAGTCCGGTTTCCCGGCCTGAATAATGTCTGTCATTGATATCGCACTCTTAGTTGATGTCCAAACAATGCCTGGAAAAAAGTTTCACGCGTGGACTCTATCGGCTTTTCGCGGGGATAACATCGGAATTTTCCAGCATTTTTTATTCCGTCTGCCGAGGGTTTCACGGCCTGAAAAACGTCTGTCATTGGTAGTCTGCTCTTAGTTGAGACCTAAATAATGCCTGGACAAAGTTTTGCGCCTGTACCTTATCGGTTTTTCCAGGTTTTTTTTTCTGGGACTTTGAATCCCGTCTGCCAAAGGTTTTCCGACCTGCTAATCGTCTGCCATGGATATACCGCTCTTAGTTAAGGTCTTAACAATGTCTGGAAGAAATTTTTGCCCTTGTACCTTATTGGTTTTTCAGGCACATTTTTTCATCATCGAAAACCGGCCGCCATTATAATATCCGACTTATACAGTAATAACAAAAAAATTTATTTTGACCTATAATAAAAAAACTTAATTGTTTTCAGGTTCACTCCGACTCCGACATTCAACTGAACTGCGGCACTGGTAGTTTTAAAAGATTCGATTCCGTAGATAGGGATTTTAGGATAACAGTAGCCTCTACTAGCTTTATGGGTGATGGATGCGGGACCAATTACGAGGGAGAGACCTCCATTCCCCCCCAACCCCTGAGGCCTGCACCTGTGCCTGCCATGACATCATCGCAATCTACAGAAAATTCCGTGATGACTGCTACATTCCCACGGAAGACACTCAGGTTGGTTCTATAATTATATTTTGATTAGCAGCAATTAGAATACGTCACTTGCTGCAATTAATAACGCCAGTTGTTACAATTTTTATAATTAATTTTTTCAGATATACGTACGTAGTATTCATTTAGTGCCGCCTGAACAAACCCGAAGTTTTTAATACCCTCAGTACTTAATTATTAAAATTAGAGGAGAACAACACAGAGCTATTACCCTGCACGACTTCGCAAAGCCCTTTGACTGAGCTCTCGTGATTTAATTTTTAATAAATTAAGTTATTATGGTATTAGACGCACCACCCTTTGTCTCTAATTTATTTACAGGAGAGAATATCTGCGATGCCTACGTCTATAATTTCAGTTTAATTA
The DNA here is from genome assembly GCF_000390285.2 of Anoplophora glabripennis. Classification (NCBI taxonomy): domain Eukaryota; kingdom Metazoa; phylum Arthropoda; class Insecta; order Coleoptera; family Cerambycidae; genus Anoplophora; species Anoplophora glabripennis. The sequence goes on from NW_019416486.1 coordinate 2,016,510, forward strand.
AACACGAATCGGTATTTTAACTATCGTATACAGAAAAAATCGAAATAGTTTTTATGAAGGATAATAAATTTTTATTTATTACGAAAACAGGATCATCTAAATTTATACCACTATATAGGAATATACTGGTTGTTAAATATTTAAAATTAATCACAGCCCGTCTTTTATTAAAATTTTACAAGCAATGAAAAATACATTAAAACTTTCACTAGACTATAATGACAACTTTTAATCACTTGCTTATAAATCTTGAATAAAATAAATATTGTCTTTTACTTCCCGTTTACCTAGTGTCAGAAAGGTTATTGAAATTATGAAATGATTTATGTATTAGAAAACTTTTATGAGCAGGTTGTTTCCTGTACCGATTATAGTTTATGAAGCAGTATATCTAGAACCGGGGTCACGAAACTAAACTCATTTGATTTACGAGTCATATTTTACAATATATTACTAATGGATCTTTTTCCATCAGCATTAAAGGAGTATTCAATATTTATTTCGCTTTTAGTATTTTCTTAATTTAAATTACAATATTAAACACAAACTAGTTAGTAAAAGGTGAACTGGTTGCCAATGTGTCTAAATTACAGAGGGTGTTAATGATATACTCTGCCTTACTTTAATAGTGGGTTCGATTTCACAAATCAATAAAAAAGGGTTTGTATAGATATTTGTGAGGAAATGATTTGTTTTCGATATACAGGGTGTCGAATTTAAAAAGAAATCTCTCATTTACCTATATAAATACATCTCAAAGTGCTTGACACAAATTCCCTTGTTGTTCTCGAGCTAGACTCTTTGGGGGCAGACTCGCTATCAGAACCCCTACTCCCGCCTTAATATTCATTTTGGTCCTGTTGTTAGTTCTAAGGTCACTAAAGGTGGAACCACTTCTCAGACTATGGTGATCCTCTTAGGCGGTCAGTACCGGTTTCTCTAATTGGTTGCATCCAATACTTTCAAACGTTTCGTCGTTCTTCACAATCGGTATCTTCAGTGGTGGCTCTGCAAAAGTTTCGTCACTGCTGATGCCGCTTGCAACCTCGTCACCGGTCTTATAGCGTCGGAGTCGTTGCATCCGCATCTAGGTGGGAATGGAATGGGTAATCCCTAATGCGTTGCAGATAACGTCGCGCACGCCTCCAGTCCTGTGGAGGGGCGTAGTAGGGTAGTAATAGCAGGTCCGCCTTCGCAGAACCTAGTTCGAGAATAACAAGAGCAGATAAAAGAATCTTAGAATATAAAACTAAGGAACTGGAATGCTATGTAACGTCCTATAAGACGTAACGTGCAATTTTTAAATTCCGAACCTACTTTTATCGCTATATGAAAAAGCATTCTACACAGTAAATACTGTTAAAGTAAAGTTGAAATAGCTGAAAGGGTTCGTTCTAATACTTTGTACAAATTGTCACAATTGAGGTTGGGAGATAAACATAAATTAAACAAGTGTTGTTCCAAACAAAAATGTATTCTAAAAGTTAATTGCTGTTTGTTTGTTTGTTTAAATTTAAATCAACAGTTGTGGTTGAAAGCAAATAGACATGGGAAAATCCAAAGCACACGCGTGGTGCAACGGTAACATATTGTATACGTAGATTCTGAAACGGTGACAAAAACATTTTATTTCGTTCCTGAAAACTGTATATTTGAAGTCGATATAAATAATTGTCTCATTGTGCAGGGTGAGTGGATGAGTCAGATTCAACGCCGGACCACAGTATATGGCATGACATAGTACTTTTGAAAATAATTAACGAAGATATGATATATTCAAACTAAATTTAACATGCATTAATATCAAGTCCTATACTCAACCATTTAACACGACTTTCATTTTAAAATATCAGCATACCCGGATTTCCGTTTGCTATGTTTAGTTAGGTTAGGGATATATTCCTTTTTAGTTCGTTGCATTAATTGGATCAAAATAATAACTTTTTATTCTTGCACTTTTTCTCTAAAATGCATCCTTGAGGAGTTATAGGCATTTTAATAATGCTCAAAATTGATTGGTTAAAATTGGTTGCTACTTTTTAGAGAAAAAAGTGCAGAAATAAAAAGTTTTTGGGTTAACACGTCTTTAATTCTTAACTATTGTAATAAAATATCGAGATTTCCACTGATTTTGAGCTAATTTTTGAGGTTAGGGAACAATGTTGGAGCATTTCTGATAGCTCCATTGTCTTCAGCGAGTGAAAATACAAGGGTGCATAAAAAAGTAAAATAATGAAATGAAAATAATCTATGATTACTAATGAAAAACACATACTTTACATATTGATTGAAGTTATTAAATAATATAAACTAGTACAAACTTTCGAGTAAGACGTATGTACTCAACCTGGACATTCAACTTTAACTTATTAGGTACTTTTAAAATTATGGCGAATGCGCCGGTGGAATGAACAGAACTCGAGGCCAACCAACATGAAAACATTTCCATAGAAAACGACACTACCTCTAGACATAATATATTCTATTCACTTTGCTACTGTATAAATGCCTTCCATTCGAATGAAGCTTCATTCAATGTTACGTACCTGTACACAGAAAAAAACATTTTGTGTAAATTACGGTTCATTCACGTTAACATCAGTAATTACATCTGCAGAATATATGAATAAATTTGAATTATTTTTCTGAATTTTGTGAAGCAGTAACACGCTATTTTCGGAAATCAGTTCAGTGATCAAAAATGCCTCAATAACAAAAATTACCAGACAGGATTGCAGTAACATAAACAAAACTGTTATGTGTAATCACTTTTTAATATCTTAAAAAGATCTTACTTCGTCTTATTTATGAGTATTTGCATTGCACCCCATAACTATCATTATTGTTATGAGGTTATAAAAATACAACGCTTACAGATTTAATTCTCCCCAGATTTAAGGAAATTTTGAAAAACGTTTTAACCCCCACTTTGAGGGGTGTCTCAAGGAGTACCGCAAACGACTTCTTTTGAGCTAGGTACGTACACCCTTTGTCGAACAACACAAGTCTTCCATTCCTAATACATTCAACTGAAAAACTTTATAAGCATTGGTTAAAGAGAGTGGAGGCTTCTGGTAGCTAAAACGGATTCAACTTCAGCAGAAAAAAGTTGATTGTGTTTTTATTTTTTATTTATATTTTCTTATTCCAATATGTGTTCTGTATCTTTTAGTATACATTTCTACTTTTAAGATATTCAAAAATGGATTCTCTATTTTTTACAATATATATGATTTTTATTACAATTACTATACCTTTATAAAAAACGATTTTTTTGTATAAATTCTGAATATAGTGATTTACAATCATTTAAAATCGACTAATGTCATCATTGCTGGTAGGGAAAGTTGTAAGACACGATTCCTAGGAAAACAATATTTTTAGGCATATTTTATAATTACAAACGCTTATTTTATGTAAAGAAAAAGTTATTGTTGCAACGAAATTTTGTAATACAATCATTTAGCTCCTTTGTCTAAAATAAATGGCATAAAAGGAATTTATAACAGGTCATAAAGGAATATCTCATATCATTTTATGTTTTGAATGTTTTAAAATGGCAAATGCTTTTAGGTTTAGAATAAGTGCATTTGCTGTACTACTATCAAGGCAACGAAACATATAAATATCATTAGATATAATCAACGATATTGTAATATACCTACTTAGATGTATGAAATGTAAGAAATTTATGTTCAAAAACTTAAAATTTGATCAGGTTTACTGCTGATTGAATTTCTTATTTTCTCCACCCTCTGACGTACATCATAATCTATCTCTTAAATGATTAATAGAGACGTATTTTGCTCCAGTTCACCTTCAAACTCAATTTATAAGGACTGTTTTAAAATGGATATGGTAATTAAGTTTTCAGACATGACAAAGACATAACAGATATAGGAGGGGATTGCTGAATTCAATTGCCACAGGCTTTTATACGGACAAAGATGTTCCCGAAAATATGAAAATATTCATTACTAACACACCTATAACATATTACTTCAAAAATCATAATTATATTATAAATGCAATGCATATTTAATCATTTTCTCTTCTTTGTTTTCTTTTGTTGGTAAAATAAATTTTTAATTCGAATTTAATTTTTCATTATCTGGTTCAATTCTAACAGAGGTACGATTTTGACACCCTTCCAGTAGAGTATGGCCCTCTTGTTACAAAACACCCTGTATAATCATAGACTAGCTGCATTTTACGAGTACTTAATTTTATCTGATATTTAAATTCACTGAATAATTCCTCTGACAAAATTCTAAGGCGATGAATGAAACATGGAGGAACCCCTAGAGAATTCTCAATTAAACAGAACTTGAAATATTGTGCAGGGATTCATAAATCTTACTCGGGCTCAACTTCCCTAAAGGAATGAAGAAACTCACCATAAATAACTTGAGAATGATCTTACCATATACGCAGAGGCTGAATTCATCTTGTCGAGTTGAATTTCAGATTCGTTTAAGGTTTAGGTATTTCAAAATATTAAAAAAAAACATAAAACAAGATTTAATTATTTTACATCATTGGGTAGTTAGGAATTAGCTATCACTTAAAGAAGTTGAGATTTTTTATGAAATTATTTCGTTATTTTGTATAAAATTACGTCTCGATCACATTAAAGAGAAAAATTCACATGGTCAGTATAATCTGAACAAAACCAGGAAAATTATGGGCAAAATATATTTCCGCCATAATAAAGCCATAAATAAAATAAAGGTTTAAACTTGTCAAATAACGAACTCATTTAGGTGCTTAATAAAACTATTTGCCTTGTGCACCTTTTATTACAGAATATTTTAACAGGACCCCAGTCTGTGACTGGCTATAAATTTATTACGGAAGTACTCTGCGTTCACGACTCAAGGCGTGATATACGGCGTCAGCGGCTGTTTCAGCATAATTTATTTGATACCGGAATATTCATAAAACTGTACTTGAAAGCTCACCCAGCCCAGAACAGCAAAAGGCGCCATCTATTAACCGCAAAAGACGCAAGGCCATAACCGAATAAGAAAGAAATGAAAAATGAAGAAAAAATAACGCATTGGGCATTTTGGGGCCTCTCACTACACTAGTATGACCACTTGATACACGCCAATGTCGAAAATTACCAAGATGATACTGCATTTTCCCCAACTTCTCTATATTAATACTTGATGGAAAATTTCGCTCCCCTATTTTGCACCCAATCAAATGATTGGCTACAAAATGAGCATTAAAATTATAATTATTAGTAACATTAAAAATACAATTGTTATAAACAATTTTAGGTTGATTTTATCATCTGTTGTATTTTGTCATGACAAGTTTTTCTCATGATTTCAATCATCTCTCTTTATTGTGAAATTATCTAAAATTTTTTCAATTTTCGTGTGGCAAATTTACTATTTCACGAGACATCTTATTTCGCAACGTCAGCATGGCTTCATGCAAAAAAAGTCAACAATATCTAATTATCTGTTTTTTCGCAATATGTTTCTGAGGTTTTGGAAAAGTTATTTATACAGACTTCTAAAAAGCCAAATTGGCCTTAACATTCTTCTTTCGGAACTAGAGAATTTTGGCTTTTCAAAGGCTAATAGAAAAAAATTCACTTTGAAATCATTTAATTTTATATATGTCATTCCACAAGGTTGCAGTTTGGGTCCCCTATTTTTACTTTTTATTAAAGTTCTTCCTTCCTAAAATCATTACTTGTGAGCATTAATTGCTGATGATTTCAAGCTTTATTCTGAAACAAGTTTAACAAAACTTAATAATAGTAACGTAATCACACAAAATTTTACTATTTATGGCTATTTGTCATTGGTAATAATGGCGTCAGTAGAGATGAAGGATTCAAAGATCATATTGATCATAGTATGCCTAGTGAATTTGAATAATATGATTTTGCAGGGACTTTACCAATGTACACACTTCCAAAACTTTGTTTTGCACTTTTGAATCATATAAAGTATATGATATCCGATGTAACATGTACATACATTGCCAAAACTTAGAAATGGTTCAAAGGCAAGTTAACATTTTTGTTTTTTTTTACAAGAGGGATCTTATCCACCTAGATGTTTTTCTACAAAATCGATTTAATTTTTAATCGTTGGAAATCAAACATAATATCATACTGATTTGATATTTATACGTCCCTTATGAATAGCAAGGTAGATTGTCCTGAACTTTTGAGCACAATTAATTATTTAATATCTTGCCAAAACTTTACAGAACAAGCCGTATTTTATCGTGTTGCGCCTCCAATAATCATAAATTTCAACAAAGTCTCCTATTCATGTGTGTCAGTTTTATAAAATAAAATTACAAATAGCTGTGGCATTCATAATGATAATTTAAATAATAATATATGTAAGTGGGCAGTTGAATTAGTTACAGTATTTTTTATTTGAATTTAGCTGTAACAGACTATTGCATAGTGTTTATTTTATTTTATTAGTTTTATTTTATATTTAAGTTTAATATAATTTAAGTATACTCATATGTACTTACTTAAGTTTGCATCACGAAATATTGTACTTTTTTCTACTAGTTTAATAAATCATAATTGTTATCATTATCATTATCACTGTTATTGCCATTGTTATTGTCATCGTATTTTTCATATCACTATTAGTATCAGTATCAGTATGAAAATCAGAATCAAAATCGCAGTCAGTATCATTATCGTTATCATTGTCGATACCGTTATCGTTATCATTATTATTATCGCTTCATTTTTTTCATTTTGTATTTCATAACTTTCTTAACTCTCTATACCTTTACATATAATTTCACTTAGCCGCTAAGCTTCGTTTAAAATGTTTTACATATTGTGCTTGCCTTGAGTACTCATTTTTTTTTAAATCTCTTTGCAAGAAACAAGCAACCCTAATGCGTCAGAAACATCCACTTATTTTATATGTCGTTTAAGTAATTGTCAGCCATACTTGAGCGTTATCATAAAAAGCATCTCCACCTGAAACCATAAATATCACTTAATCTGAAATGGTAAATCTTCTGGGAAAACAAAAATAAAAGAAGTTGAAATACGTAGTCAAAGTAAAAATTGAACTGAAACAATTGTGTGTTATTTTTGTATACATTTTATTTAAATTCTTATATTGCCATAATTAATTACTTAGTTAATTAATTGGCAAAATAATTGGGTAAAATAAGTAGTCTATTAGCTAATAAAAATTCGTTGAAAGGCTCTAGATTTTCCAATGATGCTTACATCATTGGAAAATCCAGAGCTTTGGATAAAAGCACATTTTTCTCAATTTGTAAATTATGTAGCGTTACTACATACTATAAATAGTTCCGTTCAACGTTTTAAAAGTTAGAAACTAATTTTCTCTAATAAAATAACCTGAAACATACAATGTCCAAACCGTTTTCTTCAATAGAAAGCGCATATTTTCCATCACATTTTACCGACACTAACAATAAAATACAACCGTGTGGGTAACTACCAGAGACTGAATGTGGGATGTGAAATATCGATTCACCTTTTCAGCTGTAAACTTTGTATGCATAACATCATTATAATAGACCTGGGAAATTGCTTATACTGACTTCAAACATGTCCTTTTCAACAAAGGCAAACGAGGTTATTTTCAGTGAAGACTTCTTCAACGACATGAAAGAATAAGTGCTGTTTCGAGCCAGACGGGAATCGTTCTTTTAAAACAAATAACACAAGGTGTTCGATGACAGACTGCACGTACAAAATGTGCGAAGGCGAGTCAAAATATCGCCCAAGAATTTGTGAATATACAAAGTGCTTCTTAATTTTTTTTTTATTTCTTTTTTAAGTCAGCTCATAACTGTGAGCTTTTTGCTAGTTCAATTGCTGCTAGTGAGTTAAACAATGGATTATATTTTTATAAGGCCGAAATATCCCTATACTTTTGTTTGTTGTAAATAGAGACGAGATTTTTTGCTGTTGCTAGCAAATACGTTTGTGCTTTACGCAAATATTTTGCTGGCAGTAGCTAAAATATCCAAGCAAAGCACATCACTTGGATAATTTCTTTCAGTGTAGATTTTCAACAAGACATCATATTTACCTTTATTTTTACGATACAACATCATCACTAACCATCAAAAAACGTTCACCTTCTCATCTAATTCCCGTTCTCCATTCCTAGGGAATCCTGCAAAAAACGCTGAAGCTAATAACCCAATAACGAACTCCCTTTTGTTCCAGTAACGAAGAGACAACAAGAACCATCGAGACCACATCAATATCCCCCATCCCCAGGCCCGTATCAGCAGTCAACGTGGCCAACCTGATCTCCCAGTCGTCGTTCCCCGTCTGCATCACGCCCCCGCCCAGTCCCTGCTCACCGGGAATGGCGGCCTTCATCAACAGCGGCCCCCTGAAATTGTCGGGGGTCTACGTTCAGCCCAGTCAGCAGGTTCCGTTGGCCCAATGCGAGGAGGCCGATGTCATATCGGGCGTCTTGAAAAGGGCCATGTCTTGCGATAGCATCTGCTCAGACACTTCCGTTGCCCTGGGGGACCTGGAGATGTTCAATGTAACGGGGTATTTGTGTATCGGCCTAGAATATGACAGGTATTTAATCTGATTATTTTCGACGCGCTGACAAGTATTAAACGCATCACACGTGAGGCATTTGGGACCAAGCACAAACTACGTTGCTACTACATAATTGTAAGCTCTGGATATTTCGGTTTTAGTGAACAAATACTATCTACATTCTAATTGAATAAATAAATAGTAAGATAAATAAATAGGTAAATATTTAAGTATATACAGTGTGATTCATTAACACTGGGAAAATCGAAAGCTGAAGATAATAGGTACACGTAAAATGGTGACCATTGGCCTTATCCGAAAGTTGATAGTTTTGGAAATACAGGATGTTGAAAGTAAAAATTTTAAATCGCTTTTTTGCGATTATTCTGAAAATATGTAGGTTAAGAACTTGAAAATTTGTGAAACTATATTTTTTTAAGCGACGAACAAGATGCGTGTTGCAATTTCAGCGTTGGTCATAGAGGGCGCCACTTACAACCAATTTTACCGAAAATTAGGTTAATAACTTTTTACCCTGTATGTCTAATATGAAACTTGATTCAAAACCTGAAAGAGCAATAAGTTTTCCATTAATTATGCACTCTTGTTTCATTTCGGTATCTCGATCCGTTTTCGAGAAAAATCGATTTAACGAACACTATGTTTTGATAATACGAGAAATTAAAAGCGAAACAANATAGATAAATAAATAGGTAAATATTTAAGTATATACAGTGTGATTCATTAACAGTGGGAAAATCGAAAGCTGAAGATACTTCACGTAAAATGGTGACCATTGGCGCAAATATGCCTTATCCGAAAGTTTATAGTTTCGGAAATACAAGGTGTTGAAAGTAAAAATTTTAAATAATTTTTTTTGTTGTTTTTTTCTCAAACCTTCATCTATTTTTGCTATTTTTTACCTATTTTTTGAGGTTAGAAAAAATGTGACGTGTAGCTCAAATCTGACAGTGGATTCGGATTCAACGCGTCAAAATACCTACTATAGGATATACTAGTTTGGTCAAAACCTTATTACACTTTTTTTGTGTGGCTGTATAATTGATAAAATAGATAGTCTGCATTTTGAAAAGGAATTTTTCTTCGACTCTAAACTTTCTTTTACATACCATGTTGCCGAATTAGTTGCTGCTGGGTATAAGAAACTAGGCTTTATTTTACGAAATTGCAAATGGTTTTCTAATTTGAATACTTTGCACCTACTATTCAACACTTACGTTCCATCTAAATTAGAATATGCTTCGATTATATGGAACCCTTCGTATACTGTACATAAAAATGATATTGAGGGTATTCAGAGAAGATTTTTAAAATTTTTGTATTTCAAAGAGACAGATCTTTACCCACCTAGAGGTTTTCCGCATGGAAATCTTATTAAAAGGTTTAATGTCTCAAGTCTCGAAAATAGAAGAAAATGCCATTCATGTATGTTTTTATTGCCCTTACATTTTAGAAAAGATATACTTTTCTGTTCCGTCCTTGCACACTCGAAACACTAATTTAATTCACCTTAGTACCCCGAGAACGAATATACTTAAGTTTTCTCCCTTGTATGAAATGTGTTCGAGTTTTAAATCGCTTAAATTAGATGCTTTTAATTGTAAACTTAGAGACATTAAGTCAATTTTTAATTGCTGATTTTTGGCATTGGAACATAAATTTTTGTTTTTATTGTTTTTATTTGCTTTTTTTTGTAATTTTATGCAATACCTGATCTTGTATTGTACCGTATTGTTGTTTTGTCTTTTTTATTCTCTTTTTTATACGAACTTATATGTATTTTCCTGCCCTGTAATTGGGTATCCTGTGAAACAGTGTATGTCATAAATAAATAAATAAAATAAATAAATATCCTGTGTACTACTTAATATTAATAAATTAACCACGTAGCGAATGCTGGGACCTGGTGGTGAATGTCTTGGAGGCCAAGGATCTGTGTGGCGTGGCGAGGAGGGACGACTTCCTGGACAGCTACGTCAGAGTGTCCCTGCTGCCAGACAAAGAAGCCACCATTNTTCAAGACCAAAAAGAAAAATCAAAAGGATTGAAGTCCGGACTTCTGGGTGGACAAGCAAAAATGCTTACATGGCCAATCCAGCGATTTGGAAAAACTACATTTAAATATGCACGCACTGGCCGAGAAAAATACGGTGGAGTTCACAGTTCCGTCGTGCATGAACCACATGTCTCTTCTTAAATAAAGTAGAACTTCTTCAAGCCGTGGAAGCATTTTTGCTTGGCCACTCAGAAGACCAGACTTCATCCTCTTGATTTTTCTATTTGGCCTCGAATGAAAGATATCGTTTACAAAGAATCTATTGGTTCGTATATGAAGACTTGTAGCAAAGAATACAAATCGCTGCCAACGAAATCAGACGCAATCCCAATATGTTATTTTAAACTCGAAGATCTCTCGGAAAACGTTGTGTAAAGTGTATCAGTGTCAACGGTGGATTCTTCGAACAATTACTTTAAATCATTATTACGTAGTTATTTCATTTGTTTTACTGTTAATTGTTGTAATAACATGAAGAAACACTTTGTTTCGCTATTACTTTCTCGTATTATCAAAACATGGTATTCGTTAAATCTATTTTTCTCGAAAACGCATCGAGATACCGAAATGAAACAAGAGTGCATAATTAATGGAACAATTATTGCTCTTTCAAGTTTAGAAGCAAGTTTCATGTTAGACATATAGGGAAAAAATTATTAACTAAATTTTCGATAAAATTGATCGTAATAGTGGCGCCCTCTATGAGCAACGCTGAATTTACAACACGCATCTTATTCGTCGCTTAAAAAAATATAGTATCATAAATTTTCAAGTTCCTAACCTACATATTTTCAGAATAATCACAAAAAAACGATTTAAAATTTTAATTTTCAACACCGAAACTATCAACTTTCGGATAGGGCATGTTTACATTTATGTAGTATCTGAATCACCCTGTATACCTAAGTAAAGTTTTTAAAAAAAAAGGTTTGGGGTTCGCAGCTCCTACAGGGCCTTTCTATTGTGTACGATTTCGTTGTTCAGGTTATGTTAACATCCAAAGATCCATACAATCAAAGGTCTATCTAATGCTGTCTTAAAAAAGCCATCCATCTGAAGATACATACATTCATCCACAAAATCAACCATATTAGATCCGCCATGTTGAATTTGCAATTCTGAGCTCATATTCGTAATCAGCAACCTCCAAAACCCCCCAGGACCCAATTCGGTATTCATCTGTTGATTTTTCGAAAATCTCGTCCGCCTTATTGGATCCAATATAGCATTAATCTGAAACCCCTACATACCAAAATTTTCATGATTCTATTCGTTTCTTGCAAACCTCTATTTCTGGCCGATTTTTGAGGTTAGAAAAAAATGAGGTGTGCTGTATGATTTCTAAAGGTGGCTTTGGATTCAGCAAGCCCAATTACATATAACAATGCTAAGAAATGTGAAAAATATTTTTTTTGTTGTTTTTTCTCATACTTTTTCATCTATTTTTGCTATTTTTGACCTATTTTTTGTGGTTAGTAAAAATGTGACGTGTAGCTCAAATCTGACAGTGGATTCGGATTCAACGCGTCAAAATACTATAGTATATACTAGTTTGGTCAAAACCATATTACACTTTTTTGTGTGGGCTGTATAATTGATACAAAAAATAGTCTGCATTTTGAAAAGGAAGTTTCCTTATACAACCTTACCAAATTTCCGTATATTATCGCCATCCTTTACATAACTCTAGGACAATATAGCAATAGCTTACTTCTTCTGGGGTGCCTCAAGGCTCTGTATTGGGACCATTGCTATTCAACATTTATATTAATGATATTACGTCTACATTAAATTGTATATTAAATTATTCACTTCAGTTCGCACTAATGACGACGTAGGTAATTAAACTTCAAAATGATCTGTACATCTGTAATGTCCTGGTGTGAAACAAATCAGCTTCCATAAGCAAATGTAACCATATGAGTTTTAGTAGACACCATAATCCTCTATTGTCTAAATATTTGCTTAATAACCAGAGTATTCAAAAGGGTGATAAATTGAAAGATCTTGGAGTCAACTTCGACTCTAAACTTTCTTTTACAGACCAATCATCCGAATTAGTTGCTGCTGGGTATAAGAAACTAGGCTTTACTTTACGAAATTGCAAATGGTTTTCTAATTTTAATACTTTGCACTTACTATTCAACACAGTTGTCCAAATTAGAATATGCTTCGATTATATGTAACCCTTCATATAATGTACATAAAAATGATATTGAGGGTATTCAGAGAAGATTTTTAAAATTATTGTATTTCAAAGAGACAGATCTTTACCCACCCAGAGGTTTTCCGCAAGGAGATCTTCTTAAAAGGTTTAATGTCTCATGTCTCGAAAATAGAAGAAAATGCCATTCATGTATGTTTTTATATAAACTATTAAATAATAAAATCGATTGCCCTTACATTTTAGAAAAGATAAACTTTTATGTTCCGTCCTTGCTCACTCGAAACACTAATTTATTTCACCTTAGTACCCCGAGGACGAATATACTTAAATTTTCTCCCTTGTATGAAATGTGTTCGAGTTTTAATTCGCTTAAATTAGATGCTTTTAATTGTAAACTTAGAGACATTAAGTCAATTTTTAATTGCTGATTTTTGTTTTTATTCGTTTGTTTTTTTTTTGTAATTTTATGCAATACCTAATCTTGTATTGTACCGTATTGTTGTTTTGTCTTTTTTATTTTCTTTTTTATATGAACTTATATGTATTTTCCTGCCCTGTAATTGGGTATCCTGTGAAACAGTGTATGTCATGTGTACTACTTAATATTAATAAATTAACCACGTAGCGAATGCTGGGACCTGGTGGTGAATGTCTTGGAGGCCAAGGATCTGTGTGGCGTGGCGAGGAGGGACGACTTCCTGGACAGCTACGTCAGAGTGTCCCTGCTGCCAGACAAAGAAGCCACCATTCAAACGAAAGTTTATCGCAGCACGGGCAGCCCCAGTTACAAGGAGAGATTCCTTTTTTCACTCAACCCCAGGGAACAATCGCAGAGGCTGCTCTGCTTTCACGTTTACGCTACCGACTTTCTGTCTCACACCCTCATCGGGGAGGGCGAGATCCGACTGTCGGATATCAGCCTCAGACAGCCCGTCACTACGTGGGTTACCCTTACCGACACCGGACAGGTAAGACTTCCTTAGCCTTAGCTAGGAATATTTGACCTGCCCTTGTTGTTCTCTGGCTAGACTGTATGGGGGCGGACCAGCATTCGTCTAGAGGGAGTAAAAGATAGGCGCAGCGATTTGGTATAAGAGCGTATACCTTACCGGGTCCAGTGTGTATTTGTGGTCCAAGCTATCTCAGACTCAAACTTATTTGTGTTTACATATTTATCTAGAACATCAATAGAATTTCACTTGCAAAAACCACACTTACACTAAAACAAAATTAGTTACAAATGAAACTACAATTCGTATTTCATTGTAGCACCACCAAAACAGTGATCTGAATTTTTAGGGGAACTGATTTGCTAACTAGTTCTATATGATTTTTGCCTAAAAAGATACCCTTCCTTTTCAGAAAGGAACAGAATTCGGGGAGCTGATGTTTTCCATAAGCTACTTACCCACAGCAGAAAGATTGACCGTAGTTGTAGTTAAGGCTAGAAATTTAAAATTTCGGAGCGATTCTCCAGGAGAGGCCTTCGTTAAAGTAAGCCAAATTTAAGGTGAAAATAAACAATACACAATGTTTTTTATGTTTAGGTTTATCTGATGCAACATGACAAAAAAATTAACAAGAAAAAGACCTCCACGAAAAAGGGAGAGAGGAGTCCCATTTTCAATGAAGCCATGATGTTCAGCGTCCCTGCTCACACATTGTCGGTGAGTCTATTATGCAATATTTGTTTAATAATACTAGTACAAAGCATTTACAAAACCATACTAGTAACTCTACATTTAATTACCAGTGAACAGCCAACCCCTTTCTAGAGCGTCACTTTACGCCAATGGCTTTTTGAAATATTTTTGATTATTTTGTTATAATAACTCATTTAAGAAAAAATGTTCCCGTAAAATTTTCTTAGATTTAGGTAAAATCCAAAAAAAAAATTATATTTATTTTACAATTGAAAATGCTCTTATTCCTATGAATTTTAATAAATATAAAAGGCTAAATCCGATAGTAATTAGTACACAAGAAGTCACCCGTAGATCTAGAAAAAGCTTAAAAACCGCTCGCACACAAGCAGCTATCCACGAAGCCGAAAACCGCTAAAAATATATCAAAACCAAAACAAAGGCCGACTACGGGAAAAAGAACGATTTCAAGAAGAAATTGATAGCAGCAATCTGACGACGGGATCTTGTATAGGGGAGGGGGGGATAGTTAATGAAAAATACATAAATTAGTAAAGCCAATTTTGCCCCCATTTGCAGTGTTTTTAATTGTTAATAGCTTTTGCAATAATGGTCATAGGCGAATTTTAATCTACTAAAAATGAGGGTTTTATAACCCTCATATATGTGGCCACAAATTAGGCCCGATCGGTCCAATAGTTTATGAATAATTGCATTTGTTTATTCCAAACACGATTTTTTTAAACGACTAAGCTAGTTCAGTGAATGCATAAAAATCAATTTAAACGCCGGGAAATGATAATTAAAAGTCTGAAAATTATGGTATGTTAAAAAAATAATCGATTTTTTTCAATTTTGTTGCATTTTTTTGTAATGCAAAAAGGGGTATTTTTTTATAAATAAATAGAAGTAACTCCGGAACTACTGGTTCCGACAAAACGACAGTCATATCACTGGATAATTGGTAAAAAAAAAACAAAGATTTAAAAATACATATGCCCTACGCCCTTTCTGGGCCGAGATAGCCCTTTTTTTTAAAAAATCACAGCTCCATTATTTATAAACATTAACGGCTGAAATTAATGCTATATATGCACAAAGGTCTAAACTTTATGATACATTCAACTCCACGAAGAATCATGAATAAATAAAAAACTTATAGTATCTCAAAGCGGAGGCAAATTTTCTTAGCTCGTTCAGTGGGGGGGGGACCAACTCATGCTGGAAAAATAGATTCAAATCGTGCCTGCTCGAAAATTTTGTAATATCTAGACTTCCGCTTGACGTAGAAGCTTCATTTAAAAAAAAAACTGGGAAAGCTCGTCGAAAAAATAACAACTAGACCACCAGCAACCCCTAAAATATCATCCAAGCCCTAAAGAAAGGTTTTTTAAAACACTTTTTCGTCGTGCAATTTGACTGCAAGTACCTTTAAACATATGCAACGTTTTTTCGGCGAGCTACCCGTTTAAAAAAAAAAGAAGCTGCTACGTCAAAAAATTTTCGAGCAGGCACGATTTTGAATCTGTTTTTCCAGCACGAACTTATTTAGTCATGAATCTTCGTGAAGTTGTACCTTTGTGCATATATAGCATTAATTTCATCCCTTAATGTTTATAAACAATGGAGCTGTGATTTTTTTAAAAGAGCCCAGAAAGGGCGAATTTTTTTAAACCTGTTTTTTTACCAGCTAACCAGTGATATGACTGTCGTGTTCCTGAGACCAGTAGTTCCGGAGTTACTTCTATTTATTTATAAAAAAAAAATACCCCTTTTTGCATTGAAAAAAATGCAAACATACCATAATTTTCAAACTCTTAACTATCATTTCCCGGCGTTTAAATTGATTTTTATGCACTCACTGACCTAGCTCAATCGTTTAAAAAAATCGTGTTTGGGATAAACAAATGCAATTATTCATAAACTATTGGACCGATCGGGCCCAATTTGTGGCCACTTATAAAGGGTTATAATACCCTCATTTTTAGTAGATTAAAATTCGCCTATGACCATTAAAAAAGCTATTAACAATTAAAAAACACTGCAAAAATGCATGTTTTTTGCAATTGTCTTTATAAATAATGCACCGATTTTAATGCATAAAAGAAGAAATTGTAGGTTTTTTTAATACCTACAACTTTCATATGAAGACTTTTTCTCTATCTTGCCCCTGAAAAATTGTATTTAAGCAAAAACCTCATTTTGACTACTTTGGCCATTGTTTATTCGGAGAGGAGGCAAAATTGACTGTACTAATTTATGTATTTTTGATTAACTATCCTCCCTAACAAGATCCCGTCGCCAGATTGCTGCTGTCAATTTCTTCTTGAAATCGTTCTTTTTCCTTTAGAATGACTGGCCTATCATTGATGTTTCGATTTTTCTGCAAATTAAGCTCAAGATTCACAGCAACTGTGCAACGACCTCCAAACGCACCATCCAACGACGCGAGGTAACGCAAACGAAAAGCCGAACCACCTATAGCAACGGTTCAAAATCTCCCCAAAAGACAATAATTCAAGAGCGCCTGATTTTCGCACGAAATTCCACAATGGGAAACTGGCATAGCCATCAAGAGGTCCGACTGAATGTCGACCCTGACCGTCCGTAAATCATTAACCAGGCCCAAGTGTTTGATCAATAAACGTTGCACTGCTCTTCCCACTAAACATTTTTCAGTTTCTGACATGTTTCAGAAACGTTTCCATTTTTCTTGAAACGTTTCATAAATAATCCATGCAACCTTCTGGTAACGTTCTAGAAGCCCAAGATGTCCTCCCCAAAATACGTTTCCAATGAAACGTTTCAAAAAATTGGTTTCAGTAACATTCTTTTTATGTTCCATTTATGCCCTCGATATTTTTGTTTTACGTTTCAGTATATTTTCAGAAATGTTTGAGTAACATAATAATTTTATTACCATATTGTTCTCATAATGCTCTCAACTTTAGATCATTTTCATTTCAAAAGCGTTTTTGAAATAGTATAAATAGTGTGAGTATTTTTTTAAATATCTCTAATACTCCTTTGTGATATTTTTATTTGTATTGTGAATGACTTAATTCGAACTAAAAAAAGTTACATTGTATATTAAAAAAAATAAATATGCTCTTCTAGTTTGGGGATGCGGCAACTTTTACTAAGAATTTCTTTCTTTTTGAGAAGCCACTGAAAAAAGTTTCTAATATGGATTACGAATTTTGCCATTCATCGTACAAATAAAAATATCACAAAACAATATCAGAAGCATTAAAAAAAACTACACATTTTATATTGTTCAAATACGCTTCTGAAATGGAAATTTTCTAATGTTGAGACCATCATGAATATGGTAACAATGACGAACTGATAATTAGAAAAAGTTAGTTATGATTATGAATCTTGAAATGGTAGGTACATGAAAAACAAATAACATTACTGAAAAATAATATAAAGTTATAATTTCTTCTACGCATGGTCAATATTACATATATCCTTTTAATAATAATAAATTATACAGCAGAAATAAGGATACAAAATGATATCTTGACAAAGTAAATATCTGTAGGTATACCTAAACTCTTTTATTTAAGCATGCCTATACACATAAACAAATATAAACATTTGTACAAAATATAAAATAAATGACGTCTATTTCACTTGATTCATCCATATTTCAAATAGTTCTCACTGACTAAGTAGTTGCTCTTCAAATTATATCGAAACGTATAGTTGTTGTTCCATTTTCTTAGTTCTTGTCCCTTGTCCTCTTGTCTGTAATAGGTAGTGGGTATAACTATATTTAGGTAGATGTGACGCAAAATTGGAAATCTCTACACATATCGTTTTAAACATTTTGCATCAATATTCATTATTTTATATGCACCTTACAATAACCACAACTGCACACACTACAAATTATCACATAAAATAGCGTCAAAGTAAAGATGAATAACAACGAAACCAAGCAAACTGACAAACCGCAAACCTAACCTAACATAATACGAATTGAAACGACACACGGGAAACAAATAAACTCGGGCTGTTACGCGCAGTCTACGCAAGTCACGAACATACATTTTTTCTAGACTTGTGTTATAAATATGCTACCACATTTTTTTTTCTAATTATGTCTTTATATAACAAAGGCAAATGAACTAACGCTTGAGAAGGATTGGGGATTGAGAGCAAAATTTAACTAATGCCGAATGTTCCATAAGATAAGCAAAAATAGCAAAGGGTTGTTCGTCTGTTATGTTTCCGAGATCGAAAGGGAATGTTTCGAGTAATGTTTCAAACTCTCTTCAATTGTAACGTTTCGGCTATGTTTCACTAAAAAAGTTTTCAAATGCTACATTTCTGTAATGAAACAGAAACGTTTCTAGTTAATGTTTCAAATGTTTAGCAAAACATCTCATTTGCAACGTTTCATTTACGTTTCGTGTTTAGTGGGTTAGCTGTTAATAGCCTCGTCAGGATAGTCTGAGGATGTCCAAATATTATGGCACATATATTTGCAACCGTCGACGTTCTTACGACATCTCAGGATTAATTATGACAGTCCTCGATAAGTATCGAATATTTATTTTTCCTCATTTCCAGACAATCCAACTGCGACTGACCGTAGCTGAATCGTCGACCGAAGACAACAACGTGAGTGGCTACCCCATAGGCCACGTGATCGTGGGCGCTCAGGCGAGCGGCCGTTCACTCAGCCACTGGAACCAAATGTTGACTGCCCTTAGGCGACCTGTGGCGATGTGGCACACTCTCAGGAAATAGTCGAGATACCACCTCATCTAGCTATTGTCGAATGTAACCCCTTTACACCATAAGCTAGCAGTACGCCGTAGTTTATAAAACAGGTGACTTCAGAGGAAATTTTAAAGGCATTTTTCGAGTCATTTTTCAAGTCATCGCACAAAATATCATAATTATAAAGTAGGTATTACGATTTGCCAAAATTAGGAAACTTTGATAGGGAGCAAATTTTTCTGAGGTATATATAAGGTGTTACGACATTCGCACACATACAAACAGTATTAGGTACTTTAGTACAGGGTGTCCCAGGAAATGGTGGGCGATCTTTAGAATTTGGATAGGTCTTGCAATAATAATATCTAAAGTTCATATATTTTTTTTTTCAATAGGCTTCATCCAGTAGAGTTATTAGCTCTTGAAGTTGAGAGTTGAAAATGATTTTTCATTATAACTTTAATATTTCTCATTAAATTTAAATAATTTTCGTGTAAGAGTGGTTATTTGAAGCTATTTCTACTCTACTACTATAGAGGGTGTCCGCAAATTTCACCGACAACGTTTGACTGCAATGCACGATAAATAAAGACGATCTACGAAAAAAAGTTACAAGCCGAATTTTTGGTTTCCGAGTTAAAAGTCTTCAAAGTTGTCAAAAATAGAAATAATTTAATTAATAACTTCCGATAGCGTTAAAATTTGGGAAAATCGCCTACAGAAAGCCATTCTTGAAAAAAATTGCATTTGCAGGTCTGTATGTTTCGATTTGCGTAGCAGTGTCACGGATTTAAAACTTGAGTTCAGTAGGCGATGAAAACAACAGTGTTAATTACTGTGGTTACCAGGGTAATGTATTTACTTAGGGGTTCCTACTTTGAAGGTTCGCACTACGCCCTCAGCGGTCTTAGCTCCAGAAAAAACTTATAAATTTACTTTTTCATTTTTGTCGCCATTAGAGTAGTTTCAAAATCTCATGAGCCGCGAAATGCGCGAAAGGCGTGGCATAATTCTTCTAAGCACGTCGTGAAAACATTGACTCAATCAGAATTAGACCACGTGCCTCATTACAACCAGAAATGAACTAAGGCGCTCGGGCATCAATAAAGTCAACCATCGGACGTTCGTTATATATATTTTTATTGCTTAAATTAAAATAATAAAGAATAGGGCATTTTATTATGATATTTGTAATCGGATCAAAGGCTTGTTTACGCTACGAGAGCTCGAGATAGACTGTGAATATTAGATGTAATGTTTTTAGGACGTAGAATAATTTAGGCAACGGTCGGAATTATGTTTCTGCGCATATGAAGGTCAAAGCTCATAAGACTTTGAAACAACTCTACACAATACACGAAAACAATTGACTATGAAGCAAAATAAAAGCATGTGTCAAATACATATTTTTTTATTACCTAGGTACTTATTTTACTGTATAAATTTTTGTTCTCATACGTCGGAAATAGTATGGTATCTTTTTAACTAAAAAAAGTACAAAAATTTTACAGTTTACATTTTTTTTTTAATGGGCCTAAACTGCTGACGGCGTTCTACCCCTGAGCCTCCGAAAAATCGATTTTCAACTATCAACTTCAAAAGCTAATCGCTTTTCTCGAATGATCGTAAATAAAAAAAGTATGCAAACATGTTATTTTTATCCTGTCCAAATCCGAAAAAATGCTCCGAATTTCCTGGACACCCATACCTACACTTAAAAATAGTAAAGAATTGATTTACCATTTACTGCTTGGGTGAATAATGGTTCTGAAAATGAAAATTATTTATTTAAACACAAAATGGTAAACAAACTATAAAACTCTGTAAATGTAATATAGTATATTCTATTCAATATAGTGTAAGTGATAATAAACAAATCAAATATTGATGATTGTTTTAAGAGGTGTATCTAGAAGATTTGCTCAGATATTTATAATTTTTGAGTGCAGGGTCAATCAAATCGTTGCCTTTGAAATTTTCAGTTTGCAGTCGTCAAAATAAGACTTAATAGCTTAAATACTTACCTATTATACCAGTACCATTTGCCTCTTAATACAAATAAATATTTTTTATCATATAATACTGGCAGGTATAAACATTATTTGGTTAACCTCAGATTTTAGTATCTAACAAAGCAAAATTACCTTGTAAAAATGCAAAAGTTTTTACAATTAGTGATTGCAACTAATGTACAAATTGATTTTCAAAAAGTAACAAGAACTCTATAAATACCAAAAAATTGTCTTAATTACTTTATTATTTCATGTAATACTTTTGATTTAAAAATTAATTTAAAATAGATAGAAAACTCGACAATCACGTTAACTGGAAATATGAGGAAAAATATTTAAACAACTTTACTCATCATGCAAATAAAAAATTCTATAAAACTGGTGAGAAAATTGGCATAAACTTAAAATAACTTAAACGTCAAGTAAATTAAGCTCTGTGGGAATCTGTTTTTCAATCTACCTATATATTTTACATACTTAGCAATTTTTAACTTTAATTATTATAATTTTTAATTTTATTTATTCTATTATTAAATTATAGAAGTTTTATAGAATTTTTGTCGACTATTGTTAAAAAGTTTATGTATATAAATCAAATCCCCAAAGTGTTTACTTCCATATATGTGATAAGTAGAAAATGTTACTGTTAAATATATTAAAATTCTATAAAATATTTATATATGTATTAACCTGTTCTTACGTCTAACCTGTTATATATTTCTTATCTCTTTGTGACAATAACTCATATGGCTAATTTGATATTTACAAAACTGTTAGTACCTCAGAAAATGTATTTTACGTAAACCAAAATATTCTGCGATTTTTCTTTGGAAATATAAATAATGCATTCATTGCAAAACAAATTACGACAATTCTTTATTTCATATTGAGGTGATAACAATTTTGTATCCAGCCAATCACACTCTTTAGTAGTTTCTAGTTTCATATATAGCTTTTATATGCTGTGATACACTATGGGCACACCCATTTTCACCCATCTGTTTTGTTCAGCTTTGATTTTCAATGTTTTTCATCTATATCAATGTTTTTATGTAGTTTAACATTATCTGAATGAAAATTGTTTATATAAAACTAATAATTTTCAATAATTCTAGTTCATCTTATTAAATGAGACGTTACTCAAGAATTTAAAAAAACTGCCAAAGAATCTGTCACACATGGAATGAAGAATATTTGACGTTTATTCATTTTTTCAATTTTCTTATCGAATGATCTGAATCAGAATTTTATTTGTTTCATACTGAACAATATTATTCTTCTTGAATAATAACACATCTGGTTTACATCATCGCATCATACCCTTACCAAAATTGTTATAAGACTGTGTAAAATATCTACATAAAACATGTTAGTTGTAATATAATTAAAACGTAATATCTAAAATTATATATGTAGACACTGTATCTATAATTAAAATAAACATTTTAACTCTCCATGTTTCTTATTATCAACTAGAATTTTATAAAAGTTCTGAATTTTTTTATTTGGAAAATAAATTTTTGTTTTTAATATAACTACAACATTAATTGAAAATCAAAAAATATAAGAGAAGCGTATGTTTATTAAGAAAAAAAATTGTAATTCAAACTATTGTTATATGAATAGAAAAACCCACTGAAGTGGAAATTTAATTTATATAAATATAAATATTTTAAAATCCATTTTATCTTCAATGACCATACCTAAAATAAAACATACACTATAAAACTTGAACACAGTAATTTTAAATAAAAATACTGCTAAACGTTGACTTACTTTTGGAATTCCCACTCCCTATTGTCTAGTGGGCAAACTTGTCTCGTTTTTAACCATCTTGATATGCAGTGGAAATGAAAAGCATGCTAAAAATACAAGCATTTCAGGTGGTTAATATGTTCCCATTACATTACTATTTTGTCATAGAATTCATGACAATACTAATTGAAAATAATGATACAATTACACTTTTATATATACACTAAAAACTTACGTTACATACTCCCCAAGCTACTGTGCATTCTTCACTCGTAGCAGATGCCTGATTTGCTTGACATTCGATGCATAAGTCCATAATGTGGTTACGACAAATTGCACAATTGTCCACAACAATATCTATAAACAAAATAAAAAATATTTAGTATACATTTTAAAAATAAATTAGGCTTACCCCAGGCCCACAAAGCTACAGCATTCCACTAAAATGAAAACAAAAGGTAAAATTTAACACACAATTAGTTTTTTAGGTTAGATGACTTTACTTTTTTTACTTCAAAACGTTTCTTCTCTCCTTTTGAACTGCTAGAAGTGGGCATTTCAACTTCTTCAGCGTCTACATCCATTGCTGTGGCCATATTCTGTTTCCCAAATCTACTAATTGCTAATTATTAATCAATGAAAGAACTACTCCAATTTTAATTTTTTTAATTTTTATACAATATCGAGAAATGAGAAATGAATAACGGAATAACAATTCACGATCACGAATCACAAATGGCAATCAACTGAAGTTAAGAGCAATCGTATCAGTTGGTACCTAAGCTATTTTTTGCGATGAATCAACCAACGATCACTTAAAAGCATAGATTAGGAATTTTAAACAATGGTATTTTTAAAGGATATTAAATGAAATGTTTGTATGCATTTAGGAAATTACTTTATATACATATATATGTTTTTATCATACTTTGCCGCCATGCCGGTCGCATTGTGCGAAGTCAGGTTTTACAGTGGACCAGTTTCCAGTGCCGTGCAGAAGTATGTATTTTTAAATAATTATAAAACTTCCCTTTTTAATTTTTTCTTTACAAAATTGTATTTGTAGGAGTTAGTTAGATAAGTTTTGAATCGCCCTATACATATACAATTTTATATGTAAATTTAATCTAATAGTTTGGGGGAAACTAATTTTTTTATAAAATTCGTTTAATTATAAATAAATTTGAAAAAACTGTTACACTAAACTGTTCCTATTAATGGTTCCCTATTTACCGATTATATGTAAATTGGCTAGAAAACATAATCGTGTCGAAAAAGTAAACTGACAGTTTTCAAACCATCCATTCCATAACTTTTGTATTATTTTATTAATCGAAATTAGTTTGATTAACATAATTTGTATTTTTTGCTATGAAGAAGCTCCATTTTCATGTCATCAAATTATTGATATGATTAAATAAATTTATCTGAAATTTGATAGTCTTACACACGTAATACAGACCTTAAAGGTAGATACTGTGGTTACAGTACAGCTCCTATTTATTTATTTTTAGTTTGTAATCAGTAATTTTTAATGTTTATTAAAAATTTATATATTTTGCTGGTTACATATTTTTTGACGTCACATTTATGATGCAGGATATACTAGCCTTGGGTGTTGTTGGTTAATGAAGAAGGGTTTAGCGAGAATTTGCTTAAAATCAAAATAAGTCAAATATTAAAGTAACAAAAATGTCAACCAACAGTGTCAACTGTCAGCTGTTGTGAAAAAAATTATTACTGTTATTTATTTATAATATTGTTATTGTTCGTGTTATCATGGTTTGATAACTATGATTTTTGAATGATAGGGTGAGATTTCGATCACGAATAAATAATTACTCATTATTATACAAAGGAAATTGTTCTCTATCAGATATGCACCATTATGTTCAATTTGCAAAATAACAAAGTTTTTCTTTTTTAGGATGAATAGTGGAATTTATGTTACAGCCCTTACAACTGTGATCCTGGGCACTATATTGATTTACCCATCATGCTTCTCGTATCTCCTTTTTATAGTTTTATTTGTGATAAGTATTGTTCTGGGCACATTTACAGCATTATGGATAAATATTTTGCTCTCTTTGCCACATAAAACAATTGTCGGAGCAGAACACACATTAAAACAAACTGAGCATTTCAGGAATAAATTAATGGCAAGTATATTTAAATTTTGTGTTTAATAATCCAAATTATTGTTGAATTTTTAGAAAGAATATGATACAGCAATTGCAAAGGTGACTCCAACAAACCTACCAAATATATTTGGAAGAACTGTAGACAGTTTACTTCAACAACTTTTAGATTATGTTATAAGAGACTACATATTAATATATGTTAAAGACTATGCCTATGAAATTGAATCTCTAGGCATTAATATCAAGTAAATATCTGTTTTTAAGTTTATATGTACATATTAAAACAAGATTATTGCAGGGATGATTTATGGGGGGCTGTTAATGCTTTGCACGAAAAATTATCTAGAGTGGACCATGCAAAACTTATAGCCTGTGATGTTGTTTCAAAAATTACATACCACTTTGAAAGAATTAGGGAGTCAAAAACTTTAGTGTGAGTCATAAGTTAAATTATAGTACTCTATACATCTATATTTTCTGCAAATTATTTTTAGTATTGAATCTGATCGTCCACCAATTTTCCAATTATCGCCACATGTAATGTCTTCAGAAAAAGAAATTGAATATTTGCGAACCGTTAGTGAACTGCTTATTATGTTCTTATTACCAAGGTCTTATTCTTTGTCTCCAACAAAATATTTGGTCAGAGAAGTGTTATGTTGTAAAGGTAAGAAATATATACAAATTTTTGTTAATTAGATATTGCAAATAAAACTGATTTATTTTAAAATAATTTTAGTATTTTATAAAATGGATATGAATGATCAGATAGATTTAAAATATGTTTTAAAATAATTAAGTACAGGTTTCATTATTAATTTTAGTTTTCAAACCCATCATCGATATTATAACAGATCCGGACTTCTTTAACCGTAATGTTATAAGTTACATAGAAGCGAACAAAGTACATGTGAATTTACCCAAAAAAGCTTTGGAGAATGCTAATAATTTTGAAGACCTTATAGATAGAATCGATGACATACAAGTTTTAAAATCTATACGGTATACATCACAATATTAAATAGATTTTCTGTTTAGAATAGATTTATTGCAGGTACAATATAGTAACGAAACTCATGCAAGCTACGACACTGCAAAATTTGAATCGCGCAAAAGGTGTCGATTTAGATAACGACAAAGTTACCCTCTCTTCTGCTGGGATACAGAAATCTGACATTAACGCTGCCAAAAAGCTCAGAAAACATATAAACCAATTGACTTTTGCTAAGAATCACTGCGAAAAGAAGTTGATTAGTCTCGGTTGGGATTCTGGTTATCAGTATGGAGATGAAATAAAAAGAGTTAGTATACATTTTAGTCGTTGATAGTTGTCTAATAAATATCACTACGGTTTCTAGGTTTTGTCCCTTCCGATGATACTGGAGCATGTCCTAGGCAGAAAGTACTTATCACAATTTCTACAAACCTTAGCCAGCCAAGACTTGATAAGGTTTTGGACCGCGGTTGAAGAGTTGCGTACAGCGCAAAGAAAAAACTGGCATCAGTTGGGTGCAGAGATATTTTATACTTTTATAAGAAATCCCACTTCTGAAATAAAAGTTGACAAAGGTACAAAGAAGCGAATGGAAGCATTTTTATTAGGTAATACAACAGTTTCAAAATATCCTAATTTAACCGGGTCTGATATTTGTAGGTGACAAGGGTCCGGAAGTATTTTACGAAGTTCAAGCGCAAGTGGTCCAGACAATTGAAGAAAAATATTATCAGCCATTTTTAATCAGTGATTATTACAAGGAAATGGGTATTGCAATGGAAAGTGAAGAGGACATGATTGAAGTTGACGGTAATAGATCCATGGAGGAAAGGCAAACATCAACGGATTCTGCTGGTAGCCCAGAAAGTGGGTTGAATGTGGGAGATCACTCTAACTATGCAAGGCGAAAGTTGGATCAGTTGGAGGAAAAATTGAACAATAAAACAATGGTATGATGTGTTGGTCATTATACAGGGTGTAAGAAGTTCGACTGCCATTACTTAAGCATAGAGTAATGAACAAAAAGGGGCGTAAGATTTACTGTTTTCAAAATACAGCGAGTATTAATATTGGGGAGTTTCGTCACAACGAGACAACAATGCTTAACCTAACGCCACACAGCTGACGCATACCACGTGTGCACGTGGCAGACTTGTCCTGCGGAAAAAATGTAAACTATTGTTGTGAAACATTTAGTAAATTTCAAAACAATCGTTTTCCAGTTTTTAAATAAATAAAATAAAATGTATCGATTTTGTAGTACAAAGATAGTGTTGTGCTTAAATTTTAGCTCGAATTTTAGTAATTATGAATCTCTTAAAACAGGAACTTAACTTTTAATCAAATTATGAATTTGAAAAATATGTAATTAAAGTACCCAAAGATTCACATCCAAATAATCATACACATTAAAAATAATTTAGGTACTTACCAAAAAGCAAAATTCAGTAATTTTTAAATGCACAAGTACAAAACAAACTATGCTCAAAATGTGCACCACCATTTTTGATGTACGGATGACACCTTCGAATCCAATTTTTACGCACTTGGTAAACACCTCAAAAAAAGGAAATAGTGGTACCCAAAAAACACTGAGACACGGTCCAATTCCAGATACCAACTGAATTTGGTATTGCTGGCTGGTCAGCTTAATTCCTCATGTTATTCGCCGCGCCATTGTCACATTGCTCGATATGAATTTTATCAAATTTTAAATTTATTACAACGCTAATTATTTTTTAGAATGAAGCATAAGGAAGTTCAAAAAAGTGATAAACATTGTATTTTATTATTATATACACGCAGTTATGTTATTATTCCTTAATTAATCGAACTTTTGTACATCAAGTTGGACATTTTAATAATTTGTTTTTCTCGGAAATGGTTGAGTTTAGGACCCATGTCATAAAAGGCTTTTTTGTTTATTTTAATGTATTCTATCATTTGTTAAAATTAAGGCAGTCAAACTTGTAACACCCTGTATCGATTACAGATTTTTTTTTTATTTTAGAAGACTATAAAAAGTCCATTATTTTAAAAACAGATGAGAAATTGAATATTTGTATTTGAAGTGTTGCTACTATAAAGGATGTAACTTTAAATGGGGGTCAGTTTTTTAGGGGTATAGTAGTGTTTCCCTGAGTACGAATCTGAAAATCTTTGGTCGTGTTATAATTGTTTTTTTAAAATGCACTTTAATTCTTGTGTACGCCACCACTGTGCGGCATAAACTGGCGATCTAAAGTTCACACGGAGGGAGATATTTTGGATCAACGGTGACGAAACGAAGGGTGGTCAGTAGTTTTTCCGCATTTGGTCGCAGTACATCTAATTGTGAATTTGAATGTTTATTATCGCTGGAAGCCATCATCAGGTTGCTTTGACTATCCTGTAGACAGGTTTGTCGTTTAATTAGCAACCATTTTTCATAGAGAAGCGATGACGAAGGTGGTATACTAAGTGTATGTAAAAAGTGAGATACCCGCAAGGTATAGTTAACCATTTTATTTTTTGTCCAGTGTCGACCCTTACAAGTTTTATTTTAACAGAATACAATTTGTTGTTAAATTCCACACGAACTCTTTATCCTGAGGTAGACGTAGTTAAAAGTGGCAGGTTACACATTGAAGAGATTATGCGAGCTTAATCACATTCAGAGAAGTGTTAGATATAAACATCATGCGTGTAAACAGATTATTTATTTTTTTGTATTTTCATTTATCATTATTGATTACTACTTGAGTTTTTCTGCTAGGTTACTTGTTGAGTACTGTTTGTGTGGTGAACACCCCTTATCAAAGATAACGAGCACCAAAGAGCATTACTTCGCGGCGAATGGTGTTAAAATTGGCTTTTTAATAACCTTCCCTTTAAATATGAGATTTAACAGCAATGCAGAGACTAGTTCCCAATTGTGCATGCGCTGTGACTAAAGCATGCCACTATTTGAGGTTACAGTAGCTTGTCCAGCGGCGGGGTACGAAAATTACTAAAAAAAAAAAATTATTTTCACAACAGAATTTGAAAAAATAAACAGAACTATTAATACGTGTTTCTGNGGTTAAAGGAAGCCTCTGTATAATTATGACCCTCACTTAAAGTTAAGCCTGTATTTATATGAACAAAATATAAATATTTTTATCTTCAAATTCAATTTTTTTGCAAATCAGTTTCATAATAAATTGAAACTGGGTAATACTTTAAAAAATATATGGTGTGTTAGGAATTTTACTGTCATAATTTTGATAGGCAACGGTATACCTACATCAAAATAAACAAAAATAGCCCTTACATTTCAATAATATCAGTATTTTTCTACATTTTATTTATGCATAGTATCGTAAAGAAATAACAAGGAAGTGATAAAGTCAGTGGCGAGCAGGGCAATCGCCCGGAGCCTCGTGCAACAACCCGAATAAAAAAAGTTTATATTTAAAACTTTATTTTATCCTTAGCTATTAGTTATGGAGCTATATGACAATAAAATGAAGTTGGTTAATTCATAGTAAATATACAGGGGAATTCACAACTTATCTAAAAAATTTTAGAATGGACACGGCATGAGAAATGGAGTCAATATCCTAAAAAAAATTTTTGTATAACCCTTATAGTTTCCGAGAAAAAAATTATTGAAGTTGTACTACTGTCAACCATTACATAGCTGGACAACTGTAGTCTCTATACTGAATACTGAAATCCGATTTTACAATCGCCGAAGCAATAGTGTTTACAAAAGTTTTTTAGTAGTTAGTGTCAAAAATGGCTTGCATGTATAGCAACTCGGAGTTGATGGATATCATTTTAATTTATGGTGAAGCAAAACAACATTTGTGTTATGGTGAAGCATTTATGTTATGGTAAAGCAAGACAACATTTGTGTTAGTTCGTAGAAACTGAGTAAGACGGGCCCAAATGTGTTTACACGTTGGTGTACAAAATTTTGAACAGATGTTGTAACATCAGGTATGTCAAATTCAAGTTTTTGTTCATTTTTATCACACTGCTGCCATGCCGGTCACATTGTGCCTGGTCAGGTTTTACAGTGGACCAGTTTCCAGTGCCTTGCCGAAGTGTATTTTTAAATCATTTTTGAACTGCCCTTTTTGATTTTTTCTTTACAAAATTGCATTTGTAAGAGTCCCTTATACATCAATTTTATTTTTTTTGGATAAGTTCTGAATCACCCTGTATTAATACTTAATAGATAATAATAAGTGCCTAAATAAAATTTCTCATTTAGATTTATTTAATAATCGATATCAAAATCAATTAATTTATCAGTGCATAATAATATTTTTTGTAATTTAACTGTAAAACATAACTGAAAAATATGTTTCAATCTTGTACCTTATTTTATAATTATTAAATATTTGTCATCTTTGTATTTGTCAATTTTAAAAAAATCTCTTAATATGAAAACTCAAAATTTATAACTTTTGCATTTCTCTTAAATCATCAGAAATATCTTCATTCGATTTATGTACATTTCACAAAGAACAAGGACCGCGCAAATATCTGCCGCCCCGGGCCTCGCAAAGATCTGCCGCACGGAGCAATGGTTAAGGCCGACGCTGGATAAAATACAAACAGGGAAATGATTATGGATACTGCTGTTTACTTAATAAGTACATACAACTTTTATTTAAATGTACACCACCAAAAAAACTTTTTAAAGAAATTATGAAGAAGGTTTTATAATAAAATAATGGGTCAGCAATGTCAGAATATGGATGTCTGGCCGCGGATGGACATGGTCGATCATGTACCTTCAAATTTTTTCCAGAAAAAAAAAATCAAATTCCCCAATTCGATTTACAAAAGTTTGGTTTATTAAGGGACCTCAACATAATTTTGTACACAGAACATCATAAAATGCACTCTTCGAATTTGTTTAGTTTTAATAAATTTACTTAATTCACAAATATTAAATTTATTTTGCATAAGGAGAAGTTTGCTTAGCAAACAGGTGAATTTAATTTGCAATAAGTTCAACTTTGCAAAAATACATATTTGGAAGAAATAAACATTTCAGTCATACCTATAAGTGTAGCAGCAATATCTTTTGTTCTTGCAATGGAAGTTGTGGCAAATATTTTATTTAACAGGCACTGGAGGCTCTAAGAACTTCGATGAAACCAGAGTCGAAGGTTTTAGGCAAATTAGAAAACGAAGTAGAATGGTTGCAAGGTGAAAAACGTCAGTTAGAGGCTCATTTAACGAGAACTGAGATATGGGCTGAAAATCTTGGTAAATGGAAAGCAGTTGTGCAAAGCGCAGAGGTAAATATTGTAATATACAACAATTATGATAAAAATTAATAATTTTTATTTGTTTTGGATTATTTATTGTGTCTTTTTAGATTCCTGACGAGAAGGAGCCCCCGCAATTTGTCTTGGTCGTACAAATGGAGGAAGACGACGTATACGAGGGCGAAGGTGCCATATGCACAGGATGGGTTGTGTGCAGGAGTTTAACTCAATTTCAGGACCTTCACAAGAAGTTACGACCACTGTGTTCAGAGATTCGTAGCTTGGAGTTGCCTTCCAACACGTTTAAATTTCTTTTTGGGAAAACTGACAAGTTGTCTTTAGAAAGGGCGAAGCAACAGATACAGAAGTACTTAGATGTAAGTTTAACTACAAAAACTATTTTGGTACAGAGTAGTTTATATCATCAAAAGCAATACTTTTTTAATTGTTCCAAAGAGTTGTAAAATATAATCACGAATTTGTTGCAGTTTGTTTTAAGAGATGATAGACTTAACCAGAGCGAGGCGATATATTCCTTTTTAAGTCCCAGTTCAGAACATTTGAAACATTCCACTCCAAGTCCCAAAAAGTCCAGATTTTTCTTCTCGACTTTGTTTAAAAGGTTAGTTGTTTTTTTTGTATATATCAAGCATAAATCTGAAAGAAGGGGGTAACCACTTCTAGATTGCTCCGAAGTATGATACAAATATACCTGTATACCCAAATTATGTTTGCTACTTGCATTATGTCGAATTCCAAAAACATATCCCATATTAACGCAATACCAATAGTACGTGGTGGGAAAGAAAGGTGGCCAGATAAAACTAATGTAGCTGCCAGTGCTAGTAAATATATCAATTCCAGCGTCTTGAAAGTTGTTTTGTATTAAAAAGTTAGCACAATTTCAAGAGAATATTTGAAATGAGAAAATAAATTATCTTGACTTAAGTTGATTCAAGTACTGACCCCTCATACCGCTTGACCACCGACAGACATTTTAAAACCTTTATTTTGTATAATATATGTAACATTTTTTCATATATCTGTGAAGATATTTTATGTAGGCTGATGAAACTTGGGCTAGGATTTTACTAATTAATTTAGAGGTACTACATAAATGCATTATTTGTCTTAATACTACCTCGAATTCCTCAAATTACACTGCAATCCTTGCAGTACACCAAATTTTCATTGTTTTCTCAATACAAGCACGCCTTTTCTTTAAGGTTACCCCCTAGATCTGGACTAAAAGTAATAACGTCGATGCATATTTTATGAATTTCTTCCAAAGTTTTTGCAAAAACATTTCGATTTCAGTGGTAGTGAGCAAAGCAAAGATTCCTATTCCGTCTTGAAGGAGAGCGAAGAAGAAGACATCTCGCAATGCCTAGAACCGCCACTCACCGACACAGTAGACTTTATAAAGTCCAATGGAAACGCTGTGAAAATATGTGACGACAATAAAGACACGATAGCCGAACCCCTCTATGCACTCCTAAGCGAAATATTCGACATGAGGGGAGTCTTCAAATACGTCCGAAAAACGTTAATAGGTTTCGTTCAGGTAACGTACGGACGTAACATCAACAAACAAATCCACGAGACGATATCATGGTGGTTCTCGGAAGAAATGTTGCACTATTATATCACCCTAGTATTAAAAAATTTCTGGCCCGGCGGTAGTATCGCCGATCCGGGCCCACAAAGAACCAAAGAAGAAAGACTGCAGACCGCCATTAAGGCACAAGAAATGTTTATTAATAACGTACCTGAGGTGTTGACGACGCTGGTTGGGAATAATGCTGGGAAAAATGGTGCTAAGAAGGTCTTTGATGCACTGCAAGAGAAGAACATGAACAAACATCTACTTTACGTAAGTACAATTTTTTGTTTTGTTAATTGATTGAATTGCTTTATTTCTGGTCAGGTTTAAAACAATATATCATTAAAATGGAGTATTTGCGAACTTGGAAATTATCTTTTAAGTTAAAGTCTATCTTATTATATTAATCCATATATCAAGAGAATAAGTAGCAAAGAAAAATAAATATCAGTCCTTACAAAAACAGGGTAAACATGTTGAGAACTGCTGGAGTCGAGAGGGAATGACATGTCATATTGTCACATTACAGTAAGATTGCGTACACATATAGACACTTTAAATATTTGTACAGAGTGTTGCGCTTAAATGTGATACAAACCTGTAGCTTCTTTATTTTTTGACCTATTTCAAAAATTTTTTTTTAGAATGTAGGATAAAAATATCTAACTGTAGGTAATGCTGCTGTTTTTATTAATGCAATTCACCACCAATTAGGGCGCGTTTTTTGACGTCAAAACAGCTAATTGATATTAGCGATTTTTTTTCCAAAAAACTCCTTCACTGTTGCTAGATTGACAATTTATCATAAATTCGATAATTTTTGGGCTGAAGTGTTGTGATAAAATTCGATGTGATGATGGCGAAAAACCACTTGAAAATATCTTATTTGAGAATTTCGAAAACTAGACATAAAATCTTCTTAAAACAGTGCATGTTATTTTATTATAACAAATTCCAGCTATAAGTCATATTTATCAGTTTTTTTGTGTGTACATGTAAGTAAATCCGACAATATGGAACGATTTAAAATAAAACCGGTGATAAACATCCTTAACCAAAAAATCGCCACTGCAATAAATGAAAATATCTAAAAATTCACTGTATTTACAGTCATGTAATTATACCTACCTTTATATTGCAAACATTATGCAACAGTATATTATTTTATATCTATCTCTTTTATATTTATACAACATTATTTGTGTTCATTTATTCCATGTTCGCTATTTATTTAAAAAAAAAATGCAGTACAAAAAATAAATTTAAACTGTCAATATTTTCATCATTTTAGGAACTGGTTGAAGTTACTTTGGATGCTATATTTCCGGAATTAAGTTAATATCGACTACTTTTATTCAGTATTTTATGTTTTTTATGATGATATTTCTATTTTATTACATATGAAACAGGATATATGAACAGATATATTTTAGCATTATATTTATGAATGGACTTGGTTTACATGTAGATGAACATCGTACACAGAAAAAATGATTATACTATTTTTTAAAAATACGTTTATTTTTTACACAAAAAAAAAACTTAGCCGAACTGAACGTTGTTCAATTATTTCATGGTATATTATTAATTCAACTACATTCCACTATTTATTTGTGCAATGTTTATATTTTATAAGTAACTAACCAGTGTGTAACTAATATTTTATTAACTTGTAGCGAAATTGTTATAACTTATTATATGTTTGTTTTTTTTTCCTTATTTGACTGACAAAACAAGTAGCATATTTTAGTGAAACCAAAAATTAAATTATACAGGGTGTCAAATATGAGCATAACTTTTAATCTGTCTAATGTGAGAACCAACCTTAATATTTTTTTATGCAAATTTGAAACCACGTAAACTGCATTGCCTATCGAGAATTAATCTATTATATCACACATTTTCACTGCCTAATATAATATAATAAGTTTTATATATACAGAAATTAAAGAAAATATTATGTAAGTATAATATTTAATAATATCTAAAGTATTTTATGGATTAATTTTATACTTGTAGTACTACTAAATTTTATAAATATAATACATATTTATAAAAGAAATCTATGTAAGCGATTAAACCCTGTATATTTTTTGTGACATAGTTTTAGGTTTTTCTCTGTTTATTGGGTATTTTGCCAGCCATGAAAAAAATAGTTAAACGGTTCCTTCCCCTAAAAGAATCAATCAAGAATTTGTTTTATTAGATTTTACTCAACTAAAAATATCACACTGAAGAGGACAGACTAATTAAAAATACTGCAAATTTCTATTACAGTTAATGTTTCAAAAAATCAATCTTTTTCCCTTTTCAAAACTGGGAATAACATTTCGTTTTTATTTATCAAACAAATTATCAAACTTAATTATAAAAGAAACTTAAAGCCTAATTCTGATAACGAGAAAAAGATTGATCTTTTGAAACTTTAACTGTAATTGAAATGCATGATATAGTGCTGAATATTTTTTATTTATTTGTTTGCTTGATTAAGTGTGACTTTTTTGGTTTGGCAAAAATTTTAGTTTAATAAAAACAAATCTCGTCGGATCCTTTTGGCTTAAGGGTTTGTTTGATTAACTTTTTAATTTTTTCAAAGGTAGCAAAATATCTAATAAATATATTTAAAAAACACCCTGTATAATTTTGAGATAGTTACAAGTGCTCTACAATTAAAGACCTGCATATATTATTTATTTGTTATGTAAGTGTATATTAATGTTGCTTATGTATATGACTATACAAAATGCTAAGCTTGTTGTATATACTATTTTTATTTAATATAAATACCGGTCCGATCATTTTAACTTGATACATCAAATTTTCTATATTAAGAGCTACTAAAAACAATTCATGCTAAATGTTTAAAATCGTAACTCTTGGAGGATGATCGGTAAAATGTGAGGACAGTATATTTGTTCTAAGAACAAAATGTGCCATACGGGTCGTATTAAATTGAGTGTTCATCGTTGATAGAATGTCAATTTTAAGAGTTATGAAATCATTTTCTAAAGTTACAAAAAACCCGTAGAATTGAAATTTTACTAAATGAATTTTATTGTATACGGTATAAAATTTCTATTAAATTAATTTAATTTAATGAGGGTTATCAATAGTGAACAATTGATTTTATATGCCTGTAATGTCTCTTACCAATTGCAATATTTTAAGTTTCACAATCCAAGTGAGTAGTGTGAACCGCATACATGGTGTTTCAAATTAAGTCAGGGGTATTGCTAACTGTGTTATTATTGAAGACACAATGTTGATTAAATTACCAAAGTTATAGCAATTTCCATGACAATTAAAATGCACAGAATGGAAACAATGGAAAATCATGTCTACAAGATATATGCCAAAATGAAAATGCTCCTAGATTCAATTTCTGTACATTATATCATACAAAATGTCAAAAAAAGTAAGTCAACATATTCTTCTAAAGCATAATATATAGGATGTTCCATTTAAAAGAATGTTGTTTTAACAAGTATCTCATAAACATAAACTATTTTTTAGATTACCAAATATCAATGAGAAAAAAAATCCTTTTTTTACTTTTTTTAATTTTGTATCTTCAATAATCATGGAGTTTGTACTTGTGCCGACTTATTCTGAAACTAAACACACACTTATATCACGTATTTTCCAAACTGAAAGCAGCTTGCTAAAATATCACATGAATTTTAAAAACAAAATACAGTTATTATGATTAGTTGATTATTCAGGTTCTATAATAATTCTGTTAAGTCTCCAAAATATTATGCACCAATTTTCTAGATCCTTTTGCGCTACTATGGATGATTATATTGCAATTGCTTCAGGGACAACTGATTTTTCCACCTTTTTACTCTATATATTATTTTATGTATAAATATTTATTTTTAAATAATAGTTATGAAATAAAAAACAATACATTTTCTTTGTCATCGACAATTTTCATTTTCCTATTTCCATTTCCCAATCACTGAAAAATTAAAAAACATTCTAATAATTATGTATACAGGGTGATTTATAAATGGTGACCAAAATAAAACTTCATATTCTTTGGTGAATTTTAAGGGGAGTCTTTCCTATAAAGTATTATCTAGGACGCTTCCTTAAGAAGATACTGGTTGTTAAATTTAAGAAAATAGTTTTAATTTTTTTGTAACCTGAGGGGTTATTTCTTTATCTATCTATTTGTCGTTACGACCGCTATCATAACGAGTCTGGATTTTACAAGAGTTTACTATTTAATTCTCGAAAGGGAGTTTATAATTATCATAATACTTTAATTAATATGTGGGAACTTAGAAATGTTATATGTTCAGAGAATGAATTTCAGGCACTTACCCTTTGTTGCTTACGTAGAATGTAATCCAGTGGCTGGCTATACAGGGTGACCCTGAAGTTGGAAGAAACAAAAAGAAACACCAAAACTTTCAGGAAGGGTTTTAATAACAATAAACAAAACAAACAAACAAAATAGCAATACAACGGCTCGAACAACATTATTAGTTAATTTATTGACACCCGACAGCGTGCCGAGATTCAGGGAATGCGCGCTTCATAGCAAAATTTGGAAAAACGTTATCCATTATTAAATTTAATTAATTAGCCCGATACTCTAAAGTTAAGTAGACTGCTCAATGTGAAACTCAAGGAAGAACTGACTTTTTCTCCTAGATCTCTCCTGAATTCGACACTTTGCTTTGACACGCCCATTTCTTGGGTCCAGAAGTTTCTGTTCTTATCTTATTGGTGGGGACCTGAATATCGGGACGCTTGGTATAACTATACTAGGTTAATAATTACCTACTTGACTGGACTTACATTTATATAAGAACTCTGAAACTAAACTTACTTACAAGTAACCCTAGCCTTCCTCTAGCGACTCCGTGTAGCAAATACGAGACGGATTAGTTGATCTCATTTAATTAACTCTTATAGCTTGGAAAATCCGTCAATAAACCAGCTATGATCAGTTACTTTATTTTCCAATTACTATCAATTTAACAATTTGATTTAATTCTACTTTGGAATCTCTATGCTCTTCTCGTGATTTCGCGCGTTATTAAAAATATGGGTTTCTACGCTGGCGCATCCCAGACGCAACAGATGACTGTCACATGGCCCCGACTCTAAGCGATCTTGTTGTCACCGCCGTTCTTGGTGGTGAAAATTCGAAATATTTAGAATTATTCAAATTTCGTGGCTGAAAACGTACATAGGTATTGTATTTTTGAAACCGAGTGAGTTGAGTGAAACTAAATCTGTACAGGACATAGCTAGTACCATACGAAACATCGCCATAATTTTAAAAATGTTGTCACCGCCGTTCTTGAGGGTGAAAATTCGAAATATGTAGAATTATTCAAATTTCGTGGCTGAAAACGTACATAGGTATTGTATTTTTGAAACCGAGTGAGTTGCGCAAAACTAAATCTGTACAGGACATAGCTAGTACAGGGCTCGGCAATCTTTTAAGCCGGAAGAGCCATCTGCAATAGAAATATCAATTTCATGAATTTCAAAGAGCCACGAATTTTTATTTCTGCTTTTACATTTTATTTCAAATTTAAATCGGATGTGGAAGTTTATATGCGTCTTTGTGTGTAGTCGTGTGCTGCTTGTCTGTCCGCTTTAACTGTTAATTTTTAGAGGAACATGAACAGCCGCAATTGTCTCTTGAAAGAGCCGCGGTTTGCCGACCCCTGTACTAGACCATAGATTAAACAAAGATATTAGCCTGGCAGATGACGGACTGGCCTACGTGTAAACTTCAATTGAATTTTTATTGGATTGCCTTCAACTTTATCATTGGATTGGCTTAGTGGAATGTCTTCGCAACTGGCCTCGTGTAAATGGGCCATTATTGTGTAAATAATAATTACTAACCTTATGTAAGCATTATATGGGAATGCGCATGTGTCTGATTGTTGTAAACTGTTTTGAATTACTCTAGGAACAAAGCTACTAATATTCTGTGCTAATAATTTCCCCACCTAATTCACCCAGTCGCAAAAAAAACACAGCATTTGCGCATATACATGTAATAAGGAAGGTAGTGAAGGTTAAGGGGGGAAATGAAAGACAAAGAAACATTAAAATTTATATTATTTATTATCATGCTTCTCACCGGAGGCTTCTGACAAGATTCATGACTCTAGAGAATGCATGACTTTTGTCATATGTAAACATAAATAATCTATAAATGTGTCTTAACATTTAAAAAACATTTATTTAGAACATATCTACGGACTTATGTTTTACTGAAATTTAATTTTTACACAAAAGAATGTACTATTTCGTTCTAAACTGTGATATAATTTCCTTATATAATTTTACTATTAAATAAAATATATAATTTATTGAGCCTGTTTTTTTTTTCTTAGTACATTGAGCTATATTAATTCTGATTTAGGTATGAATTGAAGATAGGCTACCTGAGTTCATATTTTCAATTCATATTAGATTATACATTTACAAAAAAATCTTAGCAATATTATTAAGGGGTGAATTACGAGGGAAAGATTAAATATTTATTTTATCTCCCTTTAACATTCGTTTAGTTAAATCTTCTTGAGCCGGAGAAGATCTACCCTGACGAATAGTCTGTTTTAAAAAAATAACATACATTCCTTTTCATACAGTAGAAACATAACTAACCGTTTTGTACAATAGTACAAAATACTTAATTACGTTAATGTTAGTTTTTAACAAATCCTATCAATCAGTCTTAGAATTGGTTAACACTGTCATACTATTTATAAAAAAATATTTTTCTAAATATTGTACACCATACATTCATAAGTAGGTAGGTTCACCTATAAATAAATAGTTTCAAAACATTAAACAATTATTATTTTGAGGGAAATGTGTGGGAAACGTGATATGAAGATACATACAGAACATTCCCATATATTTTTTTCTTGAAATATTAAACAATTATTTCTGTAACGAGATATGTAACATCTATTGAATACATTAATATTTCGTCTAATAATAAAATTCAAGTAAACTTAACGTTATTCGGATTCCTCAAGTCTGTTATACAAAATCATATTTTTGATAGTAGGTACCCTATAAGCATGCTACAACAGAAATCATTATCCAGATAAATTCCGATGTTTCAACTTAAATAACTATTTTTTAGAAAAATACAAAACCTTCAACTGTATAGAATATTTGGCACAAATATTATAATAATACTGCTGGGCCTTGGCAAACTTCGTTTACTATTATTATTATATTTTTATTGTCAGTCACCTTAATTTGACAATTTTATATTTACATTAATTATATGTTTGAATGTTTTTTTATGTTTCTGTATTATTAGGTGACTAGAGTTATTAGTTTCTTTTCTTCGTGATTTAAGAGACAGATTCGATAGCATCGGTTTTGTGTAGAGGGGTAATGGATGGTGATCTTTCCACTTCTGGAGTGACCGTCTCGCAGTTTGAACTGCATGGAGTCAGGATAGTCGGTATTAGACTGGCGATCTCGGGGCTGCTCATGCCCACAGTTTCCTCGTAGACTCGTTCCTGAAAACAATTCCATAATAATTAGTAGCAAGAACGACTTTTTACACACGAAGACAAAGGAAAAGGAAATCTGCAAATGGCTTTTCTCTCCTGATACTACAATATATTTTTCATTTAGTAATGAAAACATTGTCTCCTCTTTTTGCAACTGTTTTGAATCTACTGAAGAAATACATACAACGATGAAATTTGCAAAAGTATTGTAACAGAAACTCACCTACCTTGTTAATTACTTTATTAGTGTTGAGTATTGATGATTTTTTTTAGATACCTATATTTAGTGTGTTTCGAGATGCTTCTTATAAATGAAGAGTAACGAACAAGAATTCAAAAATGAATTGAATAATAGCTTACACATAATTAAGGATAAAGTGAAATATTACTTAATTAAGATGCAAGATAAGTTGTACAAGAAAGTGTAATTAAGTTGCAGAATGAATTCATTAATCTGGATATGCAAGTTGCACCGATGTCCTCAAAGGAAGTTGTTAAGGCTGAAGACAGTTTTCTTCCATCTTCACGAATTAAGCCGCCAACATTTGATTTAAACGTTACAGTCTAGAAGCAGACGCTTCAGGGCAAATAACTGATCCGAGGAAGGAAATAAGTCACTAATGGTAGCAGGGCTATGAAGGTTTCAAGAACAGTAGCTGAATATAAACAAATGGACTACCAAATGCTGCTCTGGGAAAGAGATATAATGAGTCCATGTACAACATATTTACCAAGTTCACCAAAAGGACAAAACACAACGCTTCAAAGAAAAGTTACAGTAATTTGATATGAAAGAGTCGGGGAGAACAATGAAAAATTGTTTGCGAGATTTCTTGAACAATTTGCAGGAAAGACAACCATACTGATTCTACAGTATTCAGCAAGTGAAGACCCATCCAAGCTTGACGAAGGCTAGTCTCGAGAGAGTCCAAGAAGGTATTAATGGTGCGGCAAATCAATTATTAAAATTGAAGTTAGCGCTGAAAATGAAAAAGAAAGCAGCAGCTGATTTAGATAACCAGAATAAAAATTTGGAAATTTCCAATACCAAAATCTCTAAAAAGTTCAAGTTCCGAGATCAAATGATTTGTAAAGATCAACGGGCCAAGGAAAAAGAACATTAAAAAATTAAAAACACAAAGCACGCTTGCTGCAGAAGTTAACCACAAATTGTTTACAATTGCAAAGTAAATTGGAGATTAGGTTGAAAGAGGAAAAAAGTAAAATGTCTTCACTAAAGAGCGAATATAAAACAACACAGACATTTTAAAGTCTGAATTGAATGTAGCAAGAGAACTAAAGGAATTTATTTGCCAAAGAATTAGCATGCTGGACCCATATGAATGGTACAATAAGATCCATATTAACGAAAAGAGTAGATTATGACTCATTTTTGGCAGAGCATGTCCTTGAAATGTTACTAAACATCATGGGTTTCCTTAGTCGTGGAGAATGGTCTGATAAAAAATATATGGGAGGGTCCTAATGACAAAATGATCTATCAAACTGTACTCCCCCAAAAGAGGGTTTCATAAGTTCTTCATGAACTTCATAATGTCCTTGGTGACAAGCATTTTGGAATACATATAAGACGTTGAACAAAGTTACGGAACGATTCTTTAAGCTTTGACATAATGCTAATGTAGAAAAAGGGATGGCAATGGAAGTAACCTGATTGAGGTATTTTCTCATTTTTTAATTTGCCAGTTGTTGTAGTACCTTTATTTTGATGTTTTCTAAGATATTCCAGACCATACATAAGAAAACTCTTGTGTACTCGTATGTTCGAAACTATATTCAGTGTGGTTGGAGATGTGTTATTGAAGGTCAAGGATATTCAAGAACATGATGAAAAAAAATAAAGCATGCAAGCATTAGAGAAACCAAACATTGAAACGTCAATTGTCATTGAAGTTTATTATTTTGAAGTGTTGTCTTAAGTGACAATAAAATCAAATTAATTTTAAAATTCCATGAATGTTACAGTACCTATTTTAATACCGATCTTTCAAAAACTCTTATTTTTACAAGGCGTCCAAAAACGAATACTTCAGTAGTAATTTCCTTGTATGAAAAATAAACCATTTGAATCAAGTTACCTTATTACAATTTCATTCATAGCAAAACTATAGAGGTAAATAGAGCTGTTTTGTATACGTTTTTTGATATTATTTCGTCATTTTTAAGATATTTCAATAAGATTTGCTATAATTAGGTTTTAAGTATCTACTTAAAACCACTTTCCACTTCCTAAAACATTGGTTCCTTAGAATACCTAAAACAATATATTTTGTTCTTATCATATTTTGTATGGGTAGACTTTTTGGTTATCCCAAAAATCTGCCAATGTCAAAGTTTCTGAAAGAATAATACTGGGAGTTATCTTAATAAAAAGCACCCTGCAAACGGTTCAAAATATCCACAATTTTGATTCAGGTCTTTTTTTAGTGTTAGCTCCGAATACACTTGGGCTACTCCACTCTATTATTAAGGAATGTATAGTTTATTATAAAATACCCCATAAAGCTCTAATATTATTATATGAAACACATTGTACACTTTCTATTCTATGTATAACTTTTTTAACGATACGATAGAAATGCTAAAATATTAATAGAGTTGCATTAAAGATTTCAAGGAGCACTGTACCTGTGATTTGTCATATTTTAGCCGTTTCCAAATGAATTGTTTCCTGTCGTTTCCTTGGGCAGAATTCGCTTCGTTGTTTGACGAATAGTAATTAGGATTGGAAAAGCTCCTGCTGGTTCCATACACGTACTTCTTCTTTCCCTTCTTCACGAGTACGAATACTACCACTATGATGCAGAGCAGAACAACAATGAACATCGGTACCATGGTCATTATGTAGAACGTGTTGGAATGACGGGCAGATACTAGTTCCGTGTCTTCCGCAAAGTTGCCCATGTCGTAGGGATGGTTGTGGAAGGTTATTGTTTCGTCGTAATAGTCTTCTTCTTCATAGTCGCATTTGTAGGTGCTTCCACTGCATTTCAGTGATACGAAATAATTTGGTTCTATAAAGTGAGAGAAATCTTTTGATTTAATTTGTCACATCAGTTATTGGCATAACCAAATAATACACGAATTTGAAGATGCTAACATTAAAGAATAGTGTAAAAAGTTTAATTTCTAGTCTCATACCTGTTTTACATCCTTGTGTTGGTTTATCTGGGCATCCGCATGAGTAATTTTTGTGTTTAAAGAGGCATAAATGTGTGCAACCCCCATTATCCACAGCGCAGGGATTCCAACCCAGTTGTCTATCAGCAGTTACCATTGTTAGACCCATAGCTGCATCAAGCTGTGGTCTAACTACCACAGCGTCTCTTCCTGTATTTTTCTCGGCCCTTATAACAGATTTTTGAACCCAGTCGGTCCAGTAGATATAATCTTGATACTAAATTGTACAAAGAGGAAGCATGGTCATT
Organism: Anoplophora glabripennis; assembly: GCF_000390285.2. Classification (NCBI taxonomy): domain Eukaryota; kingdom Metazoa; phylum Arthropoda; class Insecta; order Coleoptera; family Cerambycidae; genus Anoplophora; species Anoplophora glabripennis. Next base: position 2,060,393 of record NW_019416486.1, read on the forward strand.
AAGCATTAAAATATGAATTTAGTAAACAGTGAAAAATGTAAAATTATATACCTGGGTCAAAGAGAAGGGATGAGTAGCTTGTATGTTCAGCAAAACCCTATTATTGCCATGCAAATCCGTTGTTTCGATCCTCTCCGCATTCAGCTTCGCATCGATCCAGTACAATCTTCTTCCCACATAATCCACGACCAATCCTATCGGAAAACTGAGATCAGAGTCCACTAAATTCCTCCTTCCCGAACCGTCCAAGTACGACCTTTCAATTTTTGGAACACCCCAGTCTGTCCAAAATAGAAACCCGCGTCTAGGATAGATCACTATAGATCTTGGATCGTGGAGATATTCCTTTATTATCGATTTCCGGTTGCTTCCGTCCAATCTAGCAACCTCTATGAGTTTGTTCCCAGTGTTTGTCCAATAGATATTGTTGGCTATCCAATCCACAGCCAAGCCATCCGGAGATAGGAGATTGGAACTGACGATAGTTTTCACATCTGATAAATTGTACATAGACACACTTTCGATGACATTCTTTTCTATATCTGTGTAGAAAATCAATTTCTTTTCCCAATGGAAATCAACGTCTATAACGTTGCGGATTTCTTCTATAGGTAGAGTCACATCCCAGGCATCATCAGTATCTAAACTGATCTGACTTAGAGCATATCGTGTAGCCAACAGCAGGAAGGTTTGAGGTACCAATTCGCATTGTTTGTCGTTCAGTTTAGATTTGCTCAAACCTGTGGGACAAGCGCAAGTGTAGGAACTTGGATTCCTCAAACATAGATGTGAGCACCCCCCATTATTATCTCCACAAGCGTTCTCGGCGATGTTGTCACTTTGAACTGAGCGAACGTCCATTAGACCTTCTAACTTGTCTTTTATAATTGTCCTGTCAGCACCAGTGTTTTTATCAGCTCTGTGCAGAGCTTTGGTTTGCCAGTCAGTCCAGTAGATGTGGTTTCCTACCACTACTAATCCGTAAGGATGAGGAACTTTGGTTATGATCACTTTTCGGTCATTTCCGCTAAGGTCGCTGGACTCTATTGTGTTAAGCTTAGCATCGTTCCAATACAGGCGATTTGATGGTCGATCTATTGCTAGACCATTCGGCCAGTTAAGTTTCTTCGAAATCAAAGTTTTCCTGAAAAGAGATAACGAAATTGGAGGAATTCAAAATTGTAATTATAGGAACATAGATACCTGGTAGTACCATCCATATAGGCGACTTCAATTTTGGCTTGTTTTCCCCAGTCAGACCAAAACATTAAGCCATGATGATAATGCAGTGTTATAGCTCTGGGGTTATCCAATTCTCTGTGAAACAACAACTTTCTGTTCTTACCATTTAACTCTGAAACTTCCACACTGTTCCTCTTGCCATCAGTCCAGTATATCTAATTAAATAAATTTAAATTGTATAAAATTAACCTCTGTTGGCAATTATTTTACCTTTCTTCCTGTTGAATCAATCGCGATCCCATCAGGAGCTTCCATTTCATGCATTATAATGACTTCCATATTTTTTCCATCTGGTGATGCTTTCTGTATTGTATCTTCTGCAGTGTCTGTCCAATAGATTTCCCCTGTCTTTCTGTCCACGTCTACTGAGGTCGCCAGCTTTAATGGAGGAAATGGAAGGACCACATCTGCCATGTAAGGTACATCTAAGGATATCTGGCGGATGTCTATACGATGCGCGAAGATTAGGAAGTTGACAGGACCGTTGGCGCAAGTTTTTGCATCATCCTTGAAATGGATTAACGCATTATAATCAGAAATTTACAGTATAATTTTTTTGTACTAAAAATGCATAAAATTTATGTCAAATTATTTCTTTAGTATTAGAAACAATACAAAACTGGAAGAGAAAATATAATAATTCGATTTGTTATAAAATTCTTATTAAAAGAAAAGTTTTTTCTAAATTATGTGGCAGGGATTTCTATGATCAATCAAGACAGATCTACTGTTGAAGATATCTTTTCTGAAAATAAAATAAATTTAATAAATTAGGTAAATTTACTATTTTATAAACGTAAATCGAAATATGCTTCGTTTCCGTGTATATTAATTTTTTATTTATTTTTGTTAATTATTTCAGTTTTAAAGATATTGACTCGAAATTTGAAAAACGGTTTGGAGGGATAAATGTTAATTTTTTGGGGTGATCCGAATATTTCTACTTGCATCAGTGGCGCTCGTGCGAGAATACCACAACCCTTTTTTAATAAAAAAAAATGGTACGCCATTGACTTTTCCTGTTTTGATATTTTTTTAGAAATCCTCCATCAATTCTGAATGAAATTGGTCTCTTCATTTTTTTCGTAGGATGCACAGTTTTTTGAGAAAAAAAAAATACAATATATTTTACTGCAAGTTGTGTATTTTTAATTTGTATTGATACATTATCTAGTAGGTTGCTGTCAATTTTTCTAAATAAAATACAACCATCAAATTTCGAGTCAATTTCTAAAATTCTTTGACATAATTAATAAAAATAAATAAAAAGTTAAAAAAACACTCTGTATCTCGGAAATGAAGCAAATTTCAACCTACGTTTATATGAACTTTTTTTACAAAATAACTTCGGCAACCACCTCCTAAAATATTTTGCACTTTTTTACAAACATCCTGTATATGTATACACAGTGTCTTTGAAACTGAGGTTTTCCTTTTAACTGGTGTTCGTAGGTATAAAAATAAATGATTTTTGAAATAATATGATAATAATTTTTTTTTAATAACCAAGATATTTACATTGAAAGAATGTACATCCTTTATAGCCGGTCCTTATTTGCTCATCAAGAAGTTGGAAGTTGGAATTTTATGAGGTCTGTATTTGAAAACTAATATTAATGTTGTATTAGTAATTAGGGAGACTATATTAGAGTGCACCTAATTAGATTAATTTAGTGATGGTTATTATAAAACTCGTTCTGCGAGACCACGCCTACAGGACGCGCTCGCAAAATTTAGTGTAAAGTCGTTGGATTTCGTTATCCGAGTCAGTTAAGTCCGGAATTTCGACACTAAGTTTAAGAGAGTAAGCTTCGAAGCCTCAACGGGGAAGCTGATTCGTCATTATGAAAGATTTTAACTTTGTTTTATTTTGGTGTCAGTCAGTTGAGTCCGGAATTTCAACAGGGAAACATCGCACATCGGAAGATTTTTAGCTTTATTTTATTTTGATTCAAACAGTTGGTTCCAGAACTTCAACAGGGAAACATTATGCGTTGTAGCAGAAGATTTTGCCTTTATTTTATTTCGCTATCGAGGAGCACCAGGTGATCAATTGTTGGTACACAATTCCAACAAATTGGTCATCAAAAAAGTTTGTAACAATCCCAAGACATTTTTTTTTAGAATTCGTTAATACTCTACAATTTTTATTGCGTAGGCAAACAAAAAGGTGGAAAATACAGCAGGGATAAGGAGAAGTGAGATCACTTAAATTAGTAAACCAACAGGAAGCAAAGCTGTCAACGTTGATCATCTAAGGTGTGGTCCCTCACTGCAGGCTTAGCCAGGCGACTTCTTAGGCCACGAAATATAGAGTTGGACGCGACTTTTTGTTTTGGCAAGCTGAATTTATCACTACAGATGCTAAAGTAGTTTCCACAGTCATAAAAATGGGGGGGAAGATTGTTTATAAGGTGGTTAAGTGTATAATTTTTATGTAAATTCACGTTTTTCGCTTATAACTTTTTTCCGTTCATTTCCACAAGAAAACAGTAAAATACTTTTTTTTTCGTCTTCAAAAGACCTACAAAACTAGCCCTCGAGTCTCAAAAAATATTGATTAGATCAAAAGTCATAAAGAGAAGAAGTTTATTTATGACTTGAATTAAACATTTATAAACTGCGTTATTATTAGAAGAACGTTTGGGCATCGCATCCTCTCATTCCTTATCACTGTCTAATAACTCGCACGAAGTCTGGAATCGTTAAGTTCAATAGTTTACAAGTTATGGCCTTATAAACAAATTAACTAATTATTAGTTTGGACGATCCCGAGGATCTACCACAATTGCACTGATTTTTTTCATGGTTGATTTCATAATAATACATTGAAATCTATCATTTTTTTTAATTTCAGATTTACAACCTGCACTTTTTTTATTTTTTAACATTAGTCGCAAAATGAAATATACGACACACGAGCGTGATATAGTTATATATTATTACATACAGCTTATGAAAAGAGCTTTAAGTTAAAAAAAATTGTTCAGATTCGTTGAAAAACAACGGAGTTACAGACTGTCAACCGTAACAACAACAACACTGTTAGACGCATATTTCTGAATTAAAAGAATATTCAGATTTGCAACAACAACTTGTTAACACTATTCGACGATGATATATGTATATGACAGTAAAGGGCTTGTTGATATGTTGTCAATGCACGGGAATGTCAACAAAACGCCTTAAAGGCATCGCGTTGTTAAGGTGGACGTTTTCCATGAGGTTCCTCCCCTTTCCGCTGAAATCTGTATATCTATCATCTCAATTACAAAGTACAGGGAATTAGAAGAATACTGTGGAAAACACTCGGATAGGTTAAACCATTCTATATGTAGAAGATGAGTCTTCTACTCACAGTTTTGGTTTTTCTCATCAGATAATCTAGGGGAGGTTACCTACATCTTCTAGATGATTCTTACTTACTGCGAAAGAGTATCATATAAACGTAAATGAATTAATAAATTTCAAAAGTCGAAATTCTACACACTGTGTAATTATTAATATACAAATTACTTATTTATTGTACATATTATTATTAACAAATACATTTCTAGTAATGATCATTACTTACCCCCAATTTTATTCCCGTAGGACAAGCACAAGAATGACCTTTTGGTCGAAGTAAGCACAAGTGGCTGCATTCTCCATTTTTAATCATACACGGATGTTTAATAGGCTTCCTGTTTCTGTGAAACACCCTTACGTCCATAAGATCGTTCATATTGTTAGAAAGGACTGTGCGATTTTGACCAGTAATTTTGTTGGCCCTTTCTATGTTCCGATTTTCCCAGTCGGTCCAGTATATATTGTTTCCAAAAACATCTAAACCAAAAGGGTGGGGAATTGTATTTCCACCTATAAAAAGGAAAACTCTTGAACAATCCGTACCTAAACTTGTAGTAATCCACCAAATGAATTGGACACAATACATATAAAATGTATAGCTTTTCTTATTAAATCATGCATAGTCCAATTGCTACATACCTAGAAGCACCTTTCTGTTAGACCCATCAAAGTTATCGAACTCAATAGTTCTAGATCCAGCATCTGTCCAGTATATTTTTCCTGCTGTATGGTCCACAGCTAACCCATTGGGCCAGGTTAAGTTAGTGCTAGCAATGACAAACCTGTTGGTGCCATCCATATTAGATCTTTCTATTTTCGGCCTTTCTCCCCATTCCGACCAATACATAAGACCTCCTAAAGTGTTTATTTAGAACGACAAATGTAACTGAAATTATTCTCCTCTTACCTAAAGGATCAACAACAATGTCCCTAGGCTTATCCAGTTCCTCCCATATCAGCAATGATCGCATTGTGCCGTTAGAATTGGCTACCTCTATTCTGGCTGTCCCAGCGTCCGTCCAATAAATCTTGTCTGTGGCCCAGTCTAAAGATATACCAGCTGGAGAAACTAAAACATAACAGTATGAATGTATAGACAAGAATGACATATAGCTATCGGTGAAGAAGACGCATCCGAACTTACTTATATTCGAGTGGACGAGAATTTCTTGGGAAGTTCCATTCCAAAAAACTCGGTTTAAGGAGTTCCTGTCTACATCTGACCAATAGATGTAGTCGTTCTTAGAGTCCCAGGCTACAGCCACTGCAGATTTTATTCCATCTACTGGTATTACCTAGAAGTATATTTTTGTTAAATACATAAATTTATATTTTTTGGTAAGTTTCCATGTGGTGTTTTCTTACCATTTCGTATTGATGCTGATAATTGCCATCCAGATACTTAATCCTCAAATCCTTCTTCCTTGCAAACAATAAGAATTTATCAGGCTTCTGGCAAGTTTTTGTGTCCGATCTTAATTTCTGGCCCATATGGCAGACACATGTGTAGGACTTTCGGTTGGGCAAACACATATGAGCGCATCCTCCATTATTTTTTCCACAACGATTAGTATAGTTTGGTTGTCTCTGGGGATGATAACTATGAATGTCCATCGGAAAATGTAGTTGTGAATGTAAAGTTTTCAAACCCGCCCCAGTGACTTTATTTGCTGTTGAAATGGATTTCGTGTGCCAATCCGTCCAAAAAATAGCATCCTCGAAGATAGTTATAGCGAAAGGATGGGGTAAACCCTTGCTGATTACTTTTTTCCTCATAGAACCATCGAAGAAAGCGGTTTCGATGACATTGTGCTTCGCATCCGCCCAAAATATCTGGTTTGAGGTATAATCGAGAGTTAATCCATTCGGCCAAAACACCGACTCAGTTACGATGCTCTTTCTGTTGGTTCCGTCCATTTCTGCTCTTTCGATCTTTGGGTTCGGACCCCAATCTGTCCAAAAAACTAAAGCTTCGCCTGGGTGTACTGCTATGGCTCTGGGTTTATCTATTTCGCTTGCAGCAATTATGGCTCTTTGCTGGCCATCCAGAGTCGCCACTTCTATTCTTCTTGTTCCGGAGTCTGTCCAGAAAATTAAGTCATGGATCCAGTCCAGCGCAATACCTCCGGGTGATTCCAATCCGGATTTAATAATGTCTGAAATGTTTGAAAAGATTCTGATAGTTTTTAATCTTTTACTATATTTAAAGTAAATTTAGTAATGGTTAATTACCTTTAACTTCTGTCCCATTGATGTTAGCTCTCCTTATTACATCCATTGACACGTCTGACCAAAATATGAATTTTTTGTCGTAATGATAGTCCAGTGCTATTGCGTTGTGCAACCCTTTTAGCAGTGCTGTGTACTTGGAGTTACTCAAAGACACCTAAAATAGTAGTCAATTTGTTACAATTTTTATTCGCCTCTTCAAGCATGTTCTTATCCGACCTATAGAAGAAGTCATTACCTGTCTGATGTCTATCCTGTTTGCAAAAAGCAGTGTAGGTGGCGCTCCCATGGCCTTGCATGTCCTTAGATCAGGCCTTAGTACGTAACCAGTCATACAACCACATTTAAAACTTCCAACAGTATTGTTACAAGTCTGAGAGCATACTGGATCAGTAGCATACAAGCATTCATTGATGTCTTCGCACCTGAATGAAATGAATTTGGATTACAGTAACAATTAAACTCCATCTTCTTGTACTTACGTATATCCATCATTAGCTAACTGGTACCCATTCTGACAAGAACAGCCCTTCTTTCCATCCGCCAGTGTGATGCAAAGCTGCTCGCATTTGGTGTTGCGTTCACATTCCCTTTTTGAAGGGCAATTTTCTTCATCTTCCCCCTTAGGGCAGTCTTTTTGACCGTCGCACCTATGCTTCTTGTTAATGCAAAATTCGGTGGTGTTGTCGTTAGGCGCTAGTCCGCTGCAAGGAAACTTGGAGATCTCGCACACTATTTCGCATTTGGTTTCATCTTCGCCGTGGCTACAGTCATGGTACCCGTCGCATACCCATGTATTCTAAGAAATAATGCAATAGTAAAGGCAGTACCAGCAAATATTAGGATAGTAGGTCTATTGGAGCAACTTTCTTTAGGTAATACAAAATGTTTGAAAAATTAAAAAAAAACTATTTTCTCTTGGAGATTTTGCATATATGACAATATCAACGATAATACAGGGTGTAACATGCGCACTTATCAGTGTTGCCAATTGTATGAAACTAACAGTGTGGTGGACAGGTTATTTTGAAGTCGACATATTTTTTTTATAGATACTTAATCAAATTTGTATGTTTTATTAAGTAATAATTAATATGGGTATAAGGATAGGCATACGTTAATAGTAAGTAAACTAATATTTATATCATTGACCTCAGATAGTCACCTAGTTTAGGTCACTATATACATACTCAAATGATGTAAACAATTGCAACAGCCATGGCTTGTACATAAAAGTGCACAGGAACGTATTTAGTAAAGTTAAAGCAGGTATTATTAAAAAAAATTAAAATCCTAAACAAAATTCTGTGTTTTTATTTTAATTCGACTTCTTCATCAGTTGAATCAAATCAGTGAAAACTATTACAAGTCAAGACAATTGCGAAAAGTCCGGGTCGACGACCAATAGTTTCATAGCCACATGCTTGATCATTGTTATTTTACTTATTTTTCATATACTTCATTTATCTGTTTACTCGTAAGTTACTACTACGTATATACGAGCTAAGTGTAAATGTAAAGTTACATCCTGTATACTGGTATAATTCATTTAGATATTTACCAAGATACATGCCCCGCTATCACAAGTAAACTCATCAGCTGCACAAGTTTTGGTTATATTATAATCACAATGGATCTCATCCTCATTTTCATCACAGTCTTGTTGCTTATCACATCTGTACCTCTCTGGAATACACTTCCCGCTATTGCACCTAAAATAAAAGGTGTATAGAAGTTGATATCTTTTTATAATTCTTCTTCACTTACTTGAATTCTCCATTGACACAATTCCCAGGGATTTTAGGACAATCATCTTCATCACTCCAGTCTTCACAGTCGTCATCACCATCACATTTGAATTCCTTCTTTATGCATTTGTGAGTAGCGCACTGGAATTCGTCCTCATTGCAGTAAGATGGAGTAATATCTATAAGTATCCAACATGGAGTTAGACAGATATTTCCATGGATATTATAGTGCAAATTAACATACAGGATAAAATGAATGATATTAATTCTTACCACAATCACTTTCATCCGATCCATCAGAGCAGTCAATATGCTTATCACATTTCCAGCTCAACGATATACAAGTCGCGTCGCTACATTCAAACTCATTGTCTGTACATCTGAAAATGTAAATACATTTTTAGTCAGTCAAGAGACAAGATTATTTTGTCTTTGGTGTTGAGCGACTGCAAAATGTTAATTAATAAATTAAAAATGTTCGGTTCTGAAGAAAAAATGAAAACAAATTAGTAGTCATACCTACTAGTTTTACCTTTTTTTAACTGTACAGGGTGTTTGGAAAAGTTGGTACAAAATTTAAGGGGATGAAAGTAGGGCTAAAAATAGTAAAAAAAAGTTCCTATAAACATTGATCCTCCAGAGCACCATTACTGAGATATGTCCCTCCAAAGGAGTCTTATCATTTGGATATTTTTTTAAAATAACTTTCTTTCTGATTAAGATAACGGAATGAGAATTGTAGGTAATAATTATACCATACGAGTCTTTAACTGCCATAAGTTTAATCAAAATCGGTTATAAATAAGGATAGTTTTGTAACTACTCTTAACAGAAATGTATCGAATTTTTTTTATTCCTTTGGATTATCAAGCAAATAATATTATTTTTTAATAAATTAGACTTTTTTAAAGAAAAGATGTTTCTACTTTTTTTTCGAATTCTGCGTAGTAAACAATCTTGCAGAGGGTTGCCTTCTATCTGGAAAATATTGCAGATACTCTCTTTGAGCCGCCAGACTATTTCCATTACAGAAATATAAATAAAATGCATATCGGCATATTCACGGTTAGTAAAAGCATGGTGGTTCATGGTTGTAAAAAAATCGAATGAAATGCAAAGTTGAGCACAAAGATCAGAACTAAGAAAATAAAGAAACATAAGAATTTAAATCATAGCACGCGATAATCATTAGTATCATTACAATTAAACTGTCACTATGAAAGATGCCTACTATGTAAAAATGTTTTAAAAATGTTACCTACTGTTTTGAGCCATACATTATTTAAAAAATAATTATTTCTGACTCAACTACGCAGAATTCGAAAAAAAAGTAGAAATTTTTTCTTCAAAAAAAGTCTAATCCATTAAAAAATAATATTATTCAAAGGAATAAAAAAAAATTCGAGAGTAATTACAAAACTATCTTTATTTTGATGAAACTTATGGTAGTTAATGACCCTTATTGTATGATTAATAATAAGACCCCTTTGGAGGGCCATATCTCAGTAACGGTGCTCCGGGGGACCAATGTTTATAGGAACTTTTTTTACTATTTTTGGCTCTACTTTCACCCTCTTAAATTTTGTATCATCTTTTCCAAACACCCTGTATATTAAAACAATATTTCATTGGGGTACTATCTTTTTGAAAGAAAAATCCTCCATTACATTCAGTTAAAATTAATCTTTCACATATAGTGTGGCCAATTAAGAACCAGAACAACCCTATAAAATTGTTTGGGATGCACAATTTGAACATTTTTTATATATTGATACAGAATGTTTTGGAAAAGGTACCATTAATTCAAGAGCTGATGGAACATCAAAAAATAAAAAGATTTCTCTTATATGGAACAAAAGAATATAGTCTTCCGTTTTGGAGGTACAGATCATCAAATTCAATTTATTTAGGTAAGTCGAATTTTAGCCATATTCCACATAACACGCTTTGTTTGAGTAAGTTTTTGAAGGTGCTAAATACGTCAGCAATGTTAGTTTTTGACCATCTACTAGATGCTGATGGTTACAATCTTACCCAGTGACATTTTATAAAAGTTTTTTTGAGATTAGATTCTACTCTATAATAAACAGAGTATCTGGAAATGAATGGGACATACTTTAAGAATAGGGTCCTTGGATGAAAATAAACCAATTAAATTAAATTTGCTTTCATTTTATTTTATTATAATTTTGTACGGTATTAAATTTACTTGTTAATTCAAATACTCCATTACATTTTAGATTTAGGGCCTACTGCAAAATTGTATTTTTGAAAGATTTGAAGTAAAGTTGTTTTATTTTTTTTATGCAAACATGTCATTCTTTTTTATCAACAAAATAATTTCAAGCTGAAATAAATATGCAAAATATAAGAGAAATTGGCGTTTTGAAAACTGATTCTGCTTGGTTAAAAAGTTATTTTAAAGATAGTTTTATTTCTTAAATTAAGTAGGGAGCAGAAAAATATTTTCTATATAGGTAAGCTTTTTCGTATATCAAAATATGACATAAAAAGTAATTGTCCGAGGTACTTTGATTTCATCATGTAAGATATAATTTTTTTAATAGAGAAATCGAAAAAAATTGACAGAACTAAAGTTTGTGTCCAAAATTTTTTAATTTTGTTATGTTTTATCTAATCAAACCCCATCATCAAATCTGGTATATGGACATAATTGTGAATAACTTTCCCTAATGCAAAATTTTAGTGTCATATGGATATGATATTTTCCCTACACAGATATGGATATGATATTTTCCCTACACAGAATTGGTTTTTCCGTCCTGATTTACTTTTGATTAATGCAAAATAATATATTGTTTTGCAATTCTAGAATGACATGAATATTAATAAATACAAAACAGTTGGCTTAATTAACAACAGAAAGTATTAAGCTCGATGGCTAAAAGGTAAAATGTAAAAAATGAATTATAAGGATGCTGTTTACACATTATTAAAATACGATAAAATATTGTTCTTGATTCTCGTCCCAGTTCAGTACCTCAAAAAGGGACCTTCTGTATTAAACATAGCCAGTACTGTTTAGAAATCAATCGAATTTGGAAATTCACTGTATTTTGAAACGAAGAAAATCAAGAATATCTATCTATGATCAGTTACATACAGCAGCACATACATCGGTAGTAACAATCAGTTTAAACCATATTTTCTTCAACATTACATACGTAATCGATTTAATTTTCCGTACAGTACATATTATCGATTCTTTACACTGTTGATCAATGATTGCTTTAAAAAATCTCTAAAAATTGCAATGATATTATCTTTATTCTTCATGTCCAGCAACTATATTTAATCACGAATGATATTAATGTATCATATATATTTAGTTCTCTTAACTAAAGCTTTACGAGATATTTGACAAGTTTTGAAAAACATGAAGTGACTATATGCTTTTCTTAAAATTGTAACTTCAAAGACAAATGTGTTTTGATCATAACAACAGTAGGAGTGCGGTGACTTACCCAAGCTTGGTGCAATTCAATTCATCTGAAAAATCTTTACAATCGTTGTCGTTATCACAGGTCCAAATTTTTGGAATGCATAAGCCGTTCTCACACTGAAACTGGTCATTGGTGCAGTTGATTGTAAAACCTGTAAACGAATACCGAATTGTACATATTGACAGAAGCTGTAAAATATCATTGGGTAGCCAAACAGACACATAATTTGGTCTTGCGTAGAAATTTTTACTAGTTTGATGAACTCATTAAAGTTTCTCGTTTAGAAGCAAAAACTCACCACAGTGAGTTTCATCCGAGTAATCGCCACAATCGTCATCTCCGTCACAAAGCCAGTCCTTTGAGATGCATCTGTTAGTTCTTGGGCATAAAATATAGTTCTTCGATTCGTCGCATTTGACTTGATGATGTTCTATTTGACCGCAGTCTAATTCGTCCTCGTTGTCTTCACAATCCATTTTACCGTCACACCTAAAAACGTATCAATTATGTTCTTGGCATCTTTTGCAGGTTAATAATGCAATATATTTTTAAATCAAAAAGTTTCTAAAAGATATGAATATTTGATTGTATTGTAAAGAATACTATTACAATTTAAATAATAGTAAAAGGAATTATGTAGATTAACCTCGAGATTTATAACACAGCTCCACAAAAAGAAGTTATGTACCAGAGACATAGATCTTGTGTTTTTTTTATGCTGAATGTGAATCCGCAGCCGATTTGCCAATGTATTTTTTGGTAAAACGTTAAAATATACATTTTGCGTTCTATTTCTGAATTCCACCAGCGCATTCACCAAAATTTTAAAAGTAATTTTAATTTTGCTGAATAGACAGGTTGAGTCATATTTAACGTCTGATACGAAGGTTTGTAACAGTTTACTTTATTTAATAATTTCAATCAATATGTAAAATATATGTTTTCATTAGTAATTATATATCATTTTCAATTTTAATTTTAGATAATACAGCCCCACAAAAAGAAGTTCTGTTGTATTTACTACATCATGTTTTAATAAAATGTTAAAATATCCCCTAAAATAGGAAGAAATAGAGGATAAGGTAAAGCATTATAATGAAAATCTACAGTTTGTAAATACTTTGAGAAAACATTTTAAAATAATAGTTTGAGTTTCGGTGGTTTTCAAATTCTTAAATCCAAAAAATTGATATTTTACCACACAAAGAAATGCGTTATGAATGTTTAAAAAATTGAGTCATTTGTGTAAAAATACGTAAATATCTAAAAATGAGAAACAATGAATATAAATTCGGTTTGCAATGTGCTGCCTTTTTGAAATAGAGCTAAAAATATAAATTTGATCATTTTAGAGCAGACTGTTCCAAATAAATTCTAACTGGTACTTGCTGGGATGACCCTTTAGTTAGAAAGGTCTATGTACTTATGTCTCGGATACAAAACTTTTTTTGTGGGGCTGTGTAATCAAAACCGGAAAATATATTTCAAAATGCCACTAAATTGTCTATAAAAAAAAGAAGAGATTTTACGAAAAAAGTAAAAAACTTTTTTACATAAATTATACAATCACCTAAGACTTCTAAAATCATATAACCTTTTCTGTCGCTATTAATATTAGAACTAATAAGTGCCAATATATTACATTTGCTACAATTTTTGTTCAGATGTTCAACTCTCAACTTGCAACTTAATTTCACGGAGACTGGAATATAAAATGATAACGAGATAAGTTCAAATGTCAAAGGTCCTGAAATGCCTCGATTTCCCCATGTTTTACTCCTTTTCCTGATACAGTCCTGCTAGAAATACCTACTCTGATTAATTTGGAAATGTCAAGTACAACATAAGCCTTGCAATAGGCAGTTGTATACGAAGTTTCTCATTTTGTTTGCCTCAGGAATAACTCTAATTATTTTGTTTATAGTCCATTATGAATTGGATTTTAAATTTTGTAAAAATAAGGACTATATTTTTTAAACTACGCAACACATCTTTAATAATAAAATAAAAGTTATTTATTATAATCTACATCATATACAGGGTGTCCCAAAAGTGACGCCCGTCCTTCTGAAATTTGATTAAGGGGACAAAAACAAATCGAAAATCAAGAATTGGAAATTTTCCGATTGTCTTTCTTTGTTGAATTATTCAAAAAAATTGTTCAAAAAACTATAAAAAAGTGAATATCCAATTTTCTCATCTGGAAACTGAGGTCTATACCTATGGGGACGAAGACTTTATAACCAATTGTAGGTAAGTATAGTTTCCGATTGTCGATAGTACCTGGGTGTAAGGAATTATTTTAACCTAAAACGGATAGAGAAAAACATTCTAATAATAAAACAATTTTATAAAATATAAATAGTAGAAATTGTTTTTACAAAAGGTGTTCAAATAAGTTGCCTTCTACTTCAAGACAATAATTGGCACGATTGAACATTGAAACACGAACAAATTGTAGCATCTCTTGGTCTATTAACGCGACAGCAGCGTGCATACGGGTTACTACTCGTACAGCTTCTGGATTTACAACAGGTTCGCTGTAAATCTTTTCTTTTAAATAACCCCAAAAGAAAAAATCTATTCAGATTTGGTGATCTAGAAGGCCATGCTATACGTCCACCTCTTCCAATCCATCTGCCTGGGAAGTTTTGATTCAGGTAAACTATAATGTGACGGAACTCCATCATGTTGAAACCAATAATTTATTTATGATTGCCACAGCATACTAGATCACTGCGATTTAATACAACTATTATTTTATTCTTCAAAATCCATTAAAAAATAAGTAAGTAATGTATGAGTGGAGCGTAAACATGGCTCAGTTGGCATAGTACTCGTCATTCTCCTAAGCTGCGAAAAAAACACAATAATTCTTTGTATTGCAGCAAAATGATAGGAATATTGAAATTGCAGTAGTTTTTATTCAGGCTGTTATTATCGAGGTAATAGAGCAACCAAGAATCAGTCCTCTGATTAAAAATCACATTTTCACATTTTTAGTTTTTTGAATATTTTTTTGGATAACTCAACAAAGAAAAACAATCGGAAAATTTTCCACTCTTGATTTTCAATTTGCTTTTGTTCCCTTAATCAAATCCCAGAAGGACGGGCGTCACTTTTGGGACACCCGAATAGAAAATAAGAATCAAATAATGTCTTACGCATTTCTTAATGTATTTTGATTATTACACAACAATTCCATCTAAGTAGTTAATTATATTCTTACAATCATGTAATATAATTTTACCCGACAAAGCATTATTTACATGTTATTAAGTACAATTCATCAAAACAGTTTAATTGTAATAAATACCAACATGAATGAATTCAATCATAATCATTCTGTATTCTTAGAATATGTAGGACAGATTCAATTAACTCTACAGGTATGATACAAAAATAGATGTAACTAAATATTTTATTATGGATACGTTACGTATTCAAATAATTCAGATTTTCTCTCTGTCTTTTGGGTAGGCAAAAATATCGTCACAAGCTTATATTTTTTTTATTAGGTCTCTAGTAGCTCTTGAAGTTAAAAGTTGAAAATCGATTTTTCGTTAAAACATTTTTAAATTATTTGAAGCAATTTCTTCCAATACATTAAATTTACTCGTAAGTAGAGTACCCTTTGCCCTTAAAAAACAAATCGTTTTCGGGACAAACGCTATTAATAATGAAGGAACCAAACTTTTTCAATTACACGCTAATGGAGATATTTAGTGATATGTGGTTGGCAGCATTACGCTTCACATAACCTGTAACCACATGTTTTTGGATTGTTAATATTTCATTTAGTTTTCGTGATATTGTTATTTGAGGGCAACATCTTTAAGGGTTAGTGACGATTTTCTTGAACAACGATGCAGCGTAAAATTTTGCGTAAACTTGGGGAAAACGTTTACGGAAACGTTTCAACTTTTGAAACAAGCTTATGGAGATCATGCTTTGGATCGTACGCAAAGTTACGAACGGTTTTCACTATTTAAAAGTAGCCGTCAGTCAATTGAAGATGATCCTCGACCAATAAGGCATTTGACTTTAACTGATGACACCCACGTTCAGAAAATCAAAGATCTGGTGCGTGCAAATCGTCGATTGACTGTCAGATAAATTTCAGAAAAAGTTAGCATCTCAATTGAGTTATGCCATGAAATTTCGATTGAAAAATTGAACATGCATCGACTTGCAGCAAAATTTGTGCCTCGTTTGATGATCAAGCAACAGAAAGAAAATCATGTGGACGTTTGTCGGCAACTCATTCAACATTGATTCAAAGGACCAGAACGTGAGTTGAAAGTTGGCTTTATGGCTGTACTATTGAGACAAAGGTTCAATCATCACAATGGATTGGCAAAGAATCTCCACGCCCCAAAAAAGCACGACAGTCTCGATCCAATGTCAAAATGATGCTCACTGTTTTTTTCAGTTTTAATGTTATTCTGCATGCATTCTTGCCTCAAGGTGAAACAGTGAACCAGTGTACTATCAAGGCGTTTTACAACAGTTACGTGAAAAAATTCTCAAAAAGAGACCAGTGAAACAACTCATAGTTCTTGCACTATGACAAAGAGCCTGCACACTCAGCTTTATCAATTCGTCAGTTTTGTGCCAGAAATCAGCCTCCTTGCTCACCAGACTTGACCCCTTGCGATTTTCTATTATTTCCGAAATTAAAAGTGGTGTTGAGAGGAAATCGCTTTGATGACATCAAAACAAATCACAGACTTTAAAGACCATTTTAAATTAAGCTATCCAGGACTACTCCGCGAATGGAAACACCGCTGGGAAGTGTGTGTCAATAGAGGAGAGGAGTACATACTTTGTAGGAAACAAGGAAAAATAATGTATAAAATTAATAATAAAGTTTAAAAAATAAAGTTCGATTATTTTCTGAACATACCTCGTACTGTATTCGAGATATCTTAATTGTAATAAAAAACTGACAACAATTTGTTCTCTGTTTTGTAAAATAAAATGATATTTCATATTTATTTTACTGCATATATTACTAAATTGTTTTCAACTTATTATTATTAAGGTATACTAAAATAGAATCTGCAGTATCAAGAACGGTTTGTTCTGGCGATATCTGATACATCTTTTTCACTTAAAACACATAAATCTTAGATATGGCGATAAAATTAAAATAGAAGGAGAAACAGAAGCTTTAGACCACCCAAATATGAAAACAACTCTTCAACTATAAGAATACAATTTTGTTATACAATCTAATGACCTGACAAATACGAGTCATAAACAAACTGCTCTAAAAATATGTATCCTTCGAAACGCAGACTTAAATTTTTTAGACCTAACTATTACCGGAATATTTTCATACTTGTAGCAAGTCTTGTCGAAAATTCAACGATAAAATGTTCCAATTATTCTTTTTTCACATAATTTTAACCTTTTCCTACATCTTTATTCCTACCTTTTTGCTCCAGAGACGCACTTGCAGCTCTTGTGACAAATAAACTCTCCTTTAGCGCAAGTCTCGTCACAATCAGGCCCATAATGATCCGGCACCATCTTGAAATCTACCTCTTCCTCTTCCGGTTGCTTCAGGTTATACATATCGGAAATATCATCGTAATCGGTATTTCGATGGTGAGGTGGATACCTTCCTAAATAGGGAGTGTCGTAATCTGAAGGAAGACCTTTTCCGGGCATGAAACCGAAGTCGAACGGATACCTTCCATTCGACAGACCGTGATTTGGACGGCCCTGGTAATATTCTGGTCTTCCTCCATACATGCCCCCGCCCCTGTTCGACGGCCTGTCGTTTCTTGGAGGATTGTGGAGCAGGTTTGGATTCAGGAGCACTGGAAAACCTGACCAACAATGATGGTAAAAAAATATTTTGTGGAAACAGTTTCAGCCTTAAAGCACATTTACAAGCGTCACTTTCGATGGTCATGGGAGATGAACCATCCAACGTGAAAATAAGGTGAACATGGAAACAGCAAATTATCGAAAATGATCATGTGGGAATAAGTAACCAAGATCCTACCACAGTCGATACTAAATACTTTTACTGCCAGTGCTTTAATTTTAATATTACTTATAACAAAATACTTAAAGTACAAGACTGCTGGTTAAATTTTATACTGAGGACTCAAATTTTTTTATCGTACATTACCAATTTGAAAATTTCTATCCTCGTTACCCACCTGACATTCTATCATACTCGTCTCTGGGTATCTCCAGTGGTATCATGGCATAAGGTGGCATAATCTGTATGAACTTTCGTTGAGGATTAAGCGACGGACTGATTGTGGTCCTCACCCCGTGTTGGCGTTGACCAGTGGCGTAGATAGGTTTGGTGCCTGGAGGTCTCAAAGACCCAGATCCGTACATTTGGCGGGCTGCTCCTCGATGGGCTGGGTAAGTTGGCGACGGACTGGCTAAATAACCGTCTGGAGCACACTTCACTGAAATTTTAACAAATGTTATATTAGCCTTTGCAATATCTCAAGGTCAAGGTGTACCTACATTTTCTTTTTAAAACTGGGCCATTAATTAAATGTAAAAGTTAGGGAAAAATAGCTATAAAGGTAAAATAAGTCAAATTTATTACGGATCAGTCCCACTGGATAAAAAATATATTTTAAAGCAGTACTCGCCATATATGAAGGACAGTAAAGGATTCAATTTAGCTTAAACTTCTTTTTCATACTTGAAGATGGTGTAGTTGATTAAAGAAATTTTTCAATCTCGGAAACAAAAGCGTGACATGTACATATCACTGTTCCGTTAAAAAAAAACAAAAGTTTTGTTATACAGTGTGTCCAAGATAAGGACGGGATAGCATTAGGATCTAGGAAACGGTAAGAGATACGGGGTGCCGTTTAGAAAGTGTTAAAATTCCGTGTAGTTCCGGAGTTATCTGGAAAAATCCGAAATTTTGCAAAATCGTTTTATTTTTTCTGGCTTTATTTGAAAACGAATTTTAAAATAAATTGCTTATTTACATTTCCATTTTTTTGCTCTATCCAATAGCGTCAACATTTTGGCAATCCGAGGTTCCTTCTTCGAGAGGCAATCATCAGGTTAATTTTTTATAAATACGTCGCTGCCGTTTCTGACAAAATCTAAAGTCATTTCTAATTTTGAATTAGATAATATTACTATTGTAATCGCTTAAAAAAGTTTTTAACTTGTTTTAGCTATCATTTAAAATTTTCCCTGACTACGCCTCTGAACGCTTTCAAAATATGTATTGGAGGAAGTCATAACAGTATAAAAGTCAATACAGCACAAAGTATCCCACAAATTTTTTTACTACTATTAGCAATACTAATTAGAAGTACCTAATAAAACATTTCATAAATTCGTATAATTTTTTTATTAGGTACAACAATTTTAAATTATTGTTTAAAAAAAATTGTTAGATATTTTGTGCTGTATTGACTTTTACACTGTTATGACTTGCTCCAACAGATATTTTGAGAGCGTTCACAGCCGTACTCAGGAGAAGTTTTAAATAATAGCTAAAACAAGCTAAAAACCTTTTTAGGCGACTACAATAATTATAACATCTAATTCAGAATTAAAAATGACCTGATGATGGCCCCTCGAAGACAGGAAGATCGCATTGCAAAAATCGTGTCGCCATTGTATAGAGCGAAAAAAGTGGCAACGTAAATATGCAATTTATTTTAAAATTCGTTTTCAAACACCTAAAGCCAGAAAAACCATTTAGCAAAATTTCGGGTTTTTCCGGATATCTCCGAAACTACCCGGAATTTTAAAACTTTCTAAACGGCATATTGTTAGTTATAAAAAAACACAATTTTTTTATAATTTGAGCCACCCCGTATCTCTTATAGTTTCCTACATCGTAATGCTATCCCATCCTTACCTTGGACATACTGTATATTTTTTTGATATTCCTAAAACTGTAGTCATTACCATTTTTTCTTAAAATGAAAGGTAAAAAGTATAAAGATAATAGGATATTATGTGAATTACTTCTTACTTACTGAATTACTTCTTTATTTGCTATTCGAGCGTGCTACGAATTGAACATTATTTGTATTCACTGTAAATATTAGGAGTGGTATCCAAATTGTCCATACTTTATCAATGTAGTAAAAAAATCAAAGGCCGCATTTATGAACCCAGTTGCAAGATCCTTTTGAAAAATGTGTATAAAAATACATTCAAAGAACCGATTTTAAAAGAGAAATAATTCGTAGGGACCTATTTAAAATCACAAAATTTAATTAATTTCTTATTAAATCAGAAGGTAGGTATATACCGAAATTATTATCCTTTAATTCTGTTTATCTGTCTCTACTAAGAAAATTTTTAGTAGGAATAAGTAAGTAAGAATTAGATATGTCTGAAATGTTATTATTTACGCTTCCATTTTGTTCCTGGACTGAAAAAAAAATGCACAACAAATCCTTTCAAATTTCGTTACACAAGGTTAATTTGCTATATTAGGTATAATATCAAAAGTGCGTAATGTAACATATCAAATATTAATTAATAAATGAACTTACGTATTTATAGAACATTTGAAGTGTGGGAAGTATCTCATAATCGATATACTGAGGCACAGTTGCTTACATATTTCAAATAAAATTAATTGCCTTTGATGATACGAAAAATCAAAGTAAATTAATATTGCCCGTGGTAATCACATCTCTAATATGCTTTATATCTTAGCTAATAAGAGTCTGTAACAGCACCTACAGAATAGCTCATAATTATCTTTCGTATGTCATATATCGTTTTATATATGTATTTTTTTTTGAAAAGTGGTGAAAAGGTAAATATTTAAAAGATGGAGATAATTAGATTTTTTATTTATTATAATTTATTATAGACATCGTGCTGAGTAGCAAAGAGGTAACACCCTTGTACACTACATCTCACTCCTTCTCTTACCATGTCTGTCTCACCTATGGCAAGCTGATAGATGAAAATGAGAAAGATGAAATGAGAAGTTGGAAACCGGTATATGTCTGATAGTTCAACTGACGAATAACATTAGCCCTTGCAATTTGAGTGTATTAATCCGCAGTATGGTTATTTCCCACAATGTAAACTAAAAGTTTGTTTCTCTTATAGAGAGTACACACAGTTACATACATACAGTTACTCTCTTAGTACCTTCAGAGGAGCAGGACTTCTGCCAGTTTAACAGTACCTATTAAAAGTCTAGGCACTGATTAATGGTTACCATTAAGATGTAACACACTTCTCATTTATATCTCACCCACTAACGACGAAAATATTGAAAACAAATAAAATTTCGGCAGGTACTAAAACTTATCAAAACCATGGTAAATCTGTTTACATTCATTAAATTGGAAAATTGTTATGAGAATATTTAGCAAAAAATATAAAATGATGCTTTGAAATTATTATTACGTATGTCTAAATTTTCGCTATACCTTTTATGTTAGACATTACTGCCTTGAGAAGAATATTGTAAATAAAGGTAAAATCTCCGTATATGCAGGGTGTCCAGAAAGGTCAAGTCAAAAATGAAGGGAGCTCAAAATAGTTGTAGTACTTTTTATTCCTATCGGGCTTCGTTGTGGAATTATTCGCCTTCAAAGAAAGAAATTTGAAAAACAAATTCCAGTTATAACTTCTAAGTTGTTACCATGACAACAATGAAATTTTGGCAATTAAAGTAACTCATAGTAATGTTCATTTCCAAGTGTAAACTGATATTCAATAACCTGGATTATACAGGAGCAGACGAAATTATCCATTTAAATTTACAACATTTTTGGCAGCGATGCCAAATTTGGTATTTTTCTTTCATAGTTCGATTCCTCCCTCACTTTGCTAAAAAAAAAGGTATACCGTATATCAGTTGATATATTGTACCTTTTTTGAGAAAATCAAATTTTACGAACATATATGTATTGTATCAAAAATGCCATATTAACATTTTTGCAAAAATCTTGTAAATTTAGATGACTGTCAACAATTAGCAGTTAGATATTTGCCATAAATCATTTTGACACCAGTTGTTGATTCAATATTATGGAGGATTTTAGCTATGAAGAATTTGCAGATGCTCATCTAATGTACGGACTTGCAGAAAGTAATGCATCTGAAGCTGTTAGGATTTACGCCAACCGCTTTCCAAGTAGAATTTGCATATTTGAATTAACGAAAACCCCCATGGTATTATTCAGACAAAACACTGCCAAAAATTTATCATTATTGTATGGCCGGGAATAATTGGAAACTACTTAATGGGACCACATATCATTGATGACGCTTTAAATGGGGATAAATACCTACATATACTGCAAGAACACCTTAACCCGTTAATGGAAGGCGTCCCTTTAAATATTTGAAATAACATATTGTGCACCACCTCATTTTAGCAGGGCAGTAAGGGTTTATTTAAATACCACATTTCTCGATCGATGGACCGGTCGAGGTGGTCCTTTTCCATGGCCGCCTCAGTCTCCCGATCTTAGACCTCTTGATTTTTTCTTTAGGGCCATCTTAAAAGTCTTGTTTATCAAACTCCTATAAATAGTAGGGTACACCGATATAATTAGAAATGATCCCATGTTATTTTTAGTACAGTAGAGGTGTTTGAGCAATTTCAAAAAATGCATTGAAGTTCAAGGTGCACATACATTGAACATCTTACTTAATAGTTTTTTTTTTCTTTTAATTCCATACAAACCATAGATTTTTACAAAAATATTAGTATCACATTTTTGATACAATAAATGTATTTGTTAATAAAATTGGGTATACTTTTTTTTTAACAAAGTGAGGGGGGTATCGAACTATGAAAGAATAAACTCAAAGATGTATAAATTTAAACGGATAATTTCGTTTGCACCTATATAATCCAGGCATATTGAATATCAGTTTAAACTTGGAAATGAACATTGCCATGAGTTACTTTAATTGCCCAAATTTCATTGTTGTTATAGTAACGACTTAGAAGTTATAATTGGATTTTGTTTTTCAAACTTCTTTTCTTTTCTTTCTTTCTTTGAAGGCGAATAGGAAAAAATTTTTTATGAAGTACTACAACTATTTTGAGCTTCCTTTTATATGTATACCCCTTCATTTTTGGCATGACCTCCTGTGTATATCAAAATTGATCCAAAGGAAGATCTTTGATCCAAGAAAATAGACTTTCAATAAACACCAAAATCGAAACCTTGGTAAATATCTTTAAATTAATATAAGAAATTGGAATGATTCTTATAAGGAAAATAATGACAATTATAAGAAAATAATGTATTTAACGAAAACATGATGCGTTTAGATTGTCATTACATATTTCTAAATTATCGTTCTTGTTGCATTTTTAATTATTATTGCCTTCAACTAATATTCACTCACGATTGGAAGAATATTCTAAGAAGGTAATGAGACAAATTTTTTGCAAAACTTATTTTCGTTGTAAAATTCGGTATATAGTAATAATAGCAATAGTATTGGGTAATTCTTTAATTTATTTACCGTCAAGGGCTTAATACAAGCTTCTCCTGTAATTTTGTACGTTATTTTTCATTCATACAAAAAAATTTCGTCGACTGCAGAATATTGAAGGTATTCCACAGCCTCCATGACGCGGACATTCGATATCTGAGAAAACAGTTACTGCGTCATCCCTAAGGCCGAAGTAAATATAAAAAATAAGCTAGTTGCGCAATCAATCACTGGTCCAGGACCCGATATGGGACAATACTTTTTTAAAATATCCGTGTTTGGCAGTCGGGGCCCTCCTAAACGAAATATAGTAAGGCGAGCTTGCGAACTAGCTTGTTCTCATGAATGGATTCATTCAAGAGACATGCGAACGAAAGCCCAACTCTGGCTGGTCGATAAAACGCCACGTCCCACATTTTCATTCTCTTGTTTTGGTTGCCGTCCCAGGGAGTGGGTGGTTTATTTATAACAACGATTGGGACGAATCCAATGACAGTCCATTTATTCACAGTCTATTAATGATGACTATTAGCGTTTACTATGAGTCCTAGGCTGCACACGTATTTGCACAAGGATGGGAAACGCCCAAAAACTTTATGAAACGACTTATCGAGGCGTCTCGGAAACGTATTACAAAAATTCAATATATTCGCTGTGTAGGATGTCGTAATTACAAACAGGGAAAAGGTGTCTGTAGCGCAGTACTATTGTTGTAGTCATGATCGGTTCGGAAATTGAAAAGCTTTTCAACAACAATATTTTCACGTAAAAAATATAAGACATTTGTTTTTGAAACGTACATTCATTATAATAGATCGTAACAAAACAAACTAAAATTCTCATACGCCACATTTAATTAAGCTTATTAAGTATATATAGTACTGGATATATCCGGTTGGCATTTTTTAGCAGAACATGTTTATACTAAGTATTATTAAGTGATAAACAATGTAATAAATTCATACGAGCAAACAAGAGGACTAGTGTTGTTCTGATAATTTAAATATAAAGAGTTTTAGGGATCAAAATCAGTGACGCGTATCATTAATCTTTACTAATTTTTACAGAAAATATTTTGTTTCATTTTCTTGTAAAATTAAATAACATATGTGTTTTTATTCACA
This sequence comes from Anoplophora glabripennis, assembly GCF_000390285.2. Classification (NCBI taxonomy): domain Eukaryota; kingdom Metazoa; phylum Arthropoda; class Insecta; order Coleoptera; family Cerambycidae; genus Anoplophora; species Anoplophora glabripennis. The sequence continues at coordinate 2,084,987 of NW_019416486.1, forward strand.
ACTTCTAGTCATTATTATTGTTATCAGTTAATTAGTAGTGTTCTGATCTTTGTTGTTATCTTCTGAAGGACTTAAACTGACTAACTTTTGAAGTGCCTTAATAATAAAAAGTACTTGTATTTTATTTACTGTAATAAAAGTAACCTAGAAACTTCCTGTCTTCTTTATTAGGAATAAGTCCAAACAAGAAGACGCCAGCAACGAATTTATGAAAATAACCTAATAAAAGCCGTTAAACTTTAAAAAGAAATAGAACAATATTAACAAAAGAACAAATATTCCTAAATAGTATGTATGTTGCGTTGTAGTAATAAACTGAAGACAAAGAATATGAAGAACTATATAATCCGAATGATAATAGTTTAATAATTATTTTACACAGTAACTGTTTAAAAAAAATATTCCCAATGTCTTGTAATTCTTATTATTACACATTGAATGTTTGTGATGATACCGTGATTAGGCCTGTTGTGTCCAATACAAAATTAAGATTCTCTCATTATTGCTTAAATTATTTTGATGTGGATACTTACTTTCATCCACTGCCTTGAAGAAAACTTGTGTTGTTCCACATAATCTTGGTGATATAAATCAGTATATAAATAATGTATAAGACAATACATAACAGAAATACATAACCATGTAATATAAACAGGACATTTATCAATGTTTTATAAAAGAAAAAACTAGTTGTTGCTAACTGAACATGGCCTTTAGAGAAAAATAGTAATCGTCAAGTGTCTGGGACACCATCACAACTAAATACTAATAAATTCTTCATAATTTATCTACCTTTGACATTTACAAATAGCTATTTATTAGTTTGAGGTAATTAGTTCATTAATGAAATTCAATAAATAGTATATACAAATTATGTATAATTAAATATCAATTTTTTTACGCGATTTTTTAATTACATTTTAAAATTCAACGGTTTTAATAAGGAGAATTTCATTTCGAACATGTACTTGTAAATCTAGGAAAAGCGTTGTAGTTTTCATTGAAAACAAGATGTATTCTACAATGAACCGTTATTTTATTATAACAGGTAGATTAATAAAGATTGACATCAGGACCTAAAAGGATGCTCACCATAAACAAGGCTGACACCAAAGATGAGGCATATTCTAACATCCCCGAAGGGCCGAAAGAGTCTCTCCACTTTTACCATTCTTCAGCGAGATTCGAAATGGAAAAAGGGTGAAGAATCACCCTTTCCTTCAGTATCTTCTCTTATAACCAGACATTTCGCCAAACTCAAACCATTCGCGGATCCCGAAGAAGTGATGCTTTAAGGGTGGGTCCTGTCAAAATAATCTGGCGACCCAATTTCCTTCAAAGCCGCCTTCCTGCTCACTTATCCTGCAGATGTTAGCTGCCTGCTCGATCTGGAGGATATTGTTGATTAGTTTTGTCGGGGACAGCGATTTAATATTTATTTTCTCGGTTTGTCGGTATCGATTTTGGTTGCACTGCGCCTCAGCATCCACACACCACAGTTCACTAGGAGATATGGAAAACTGAGAGAAAATCGTCTCTGTCCCGTTTCTGAGTGTGCCTGTACCGGTTTCGGACGTAGGGCGCCTGCGTCGCGATTTACACCTACACAGCTTGCGTTAAAATTGTAATTTAAATAGAGGAACAGTATTTTTGTATAATTCCCTGCTTCTATGCTTAGGATTATGTATCCAAACTAGGGCTTCGTAACCACGAAGAACACGTTAATCATTGCGTTGGGTGGTCGGTACTCATCGCATCGTAAAAATATTGTGATCTGATACAGAGATTCATGGCTTGGCTTGATTTTCAAACTACTTGATTTGATTTTACTGAAAATTAAGTAGTTCAAGATATAGCATCTAAGTAAGGAACTTCACGGATTCTTAAAAAAAAATGTTTTTCATACTTTTTAAAGTTAAGTATATAAAATATGTTCCTGTTTTTTTTCTACCATAATATACGTTAATAAAGTTAAAACAGCATTTTTGATTATTCCCGAAAACGTTTTCTTGTTTATTTATTTATTTTTTGATAATAGAGACTGAAACAAGTATATTTCTAACATATTCTACGTACGGATTATTTACACATTCTACCACCCTTATCACTTTCTTATTTAGAAAAAACTATATGGGCCAAAGTTGTATGAAACTTTCTTGTGCTTAGAAGTGGAACAAATAACACAAAACCTTTAGAAAAAATTATATTTTGAAATGACAATAGAGTAATAATTATACCACCCTTATTTTTTTTACTTTCGTACTTAGAAAAACAAATAGGCCATATGTTGTAGGAAATTTTCTTGTAATTTCAAGATTGTACTCAGAAAAACAATTGAATACTGCATTTAGGAAATATTTATATGATAGATCTATTCTATTCGAAAATAAAAATTCTATCCAAATATGTATAGTATATAAAAATACACACCGTATGATACTTAAAGAGAACAGATTTAGTAAATATATTCAAAATACAACAATCAATTGTTTTTCTAAGTAGAATTTTGAAATCACAGGAAAATTTCTTACAACTTTGGACTTTACCATTTTTCTAAATGCAAAAAAAATATGAGGAGGCAGAATGTTAGGTGAAAAACACTTATTTCTACTTCTATTATTCATATCTACTCGTTTATCTTTTTCTCTTTCCATTTACAGAGAAATTATGAATGCCAAGGTTTCAGGATATATTCTTTTAGACAAAACTTAAAAAAGAACAAATTAAATATAAGATTTCGAAGATATTTATAAACCCAACTTGCGTTTTTCTAAAAGGAATATCGTGTACTTTTGACGTTTCCCTAAAATCTTCTTTTCTGATTACAAAGGAATATACAGGGTGATTCACAACTTATTCAAAAAAATTTGGGAATAGATGAGGCATGAGAAATGGAGTCAATATCGTAAAAAAAATTGTAAAATCCTTATAGTTTCCGAGAAAAATATTATTACCGTTATAGTACATTCAACCACTACATAGCTGGACAACTGTAGTCTTTAGAGTGATTCGCAATACGCTGGAGAGCCACGTGGCCTTAGCGACTCCGAATACTGAAATCCGTCGTTGCGATAGTGTTTACCTGTTATCTGTGGTGTTTACAACAGTTTTTTAGTAGTTGGTGTCAAAAATGGTTTGCGTATATAGCAATTCAGAGTTGATGGATATCGTTTTAATTTATGGTGAAGCAAGACAACATTTGTTGTTTGAATTGTTTGAATTGTTTTGAACAATTGTTGTTGTAACATCGGGTATGTCAAATGATTTTATTATTTAAAAAAGCAAATTAACTTTATTAATTAATAAAGGCAAAAGCATTTGAATTTGCCGATATAAAATAGGTGCTATAAAATCAGGTCAGGTTTTACAGTGGACCAGTTTCCAGTGCCGTGCAGATGTGTATTTTTAAATCAATTTCGAACTGCCGTTTTTAATTTTTTCTTTACAAAATTGTATTTGTAAGGGTCCCCTGTACATCCAGAATTTTTTTTTTTGGATAAGTTCTGAATCACCCTGTATATGTCAAATATTTGCTTTCATAATTTGCATAATAATTTGTTTTATTTACTAACCGAATAGATAGTCAAGATGTACATGCAATTCATGCACATTTAATTGTTTTTTGTTTTGTATTTCATTCAGATCTCAACAAAATTTCCTAAAACAATCATATTTACAATTTTTTTTTGTGGGTACAACAGTAAAAGAGATAATGGGTGTAGGCTGTAGAATGCTATGTTAATAATTCTGTACACATCAATTAATAACCAATACGTTGTTTAAATACAAATTCATAACAGTGAGTAACAATTGGTAGTCCTTAAGTACTTTCCGACAATAGAGGAGGTGATTCTTTGAATTATTTTAAGGGAAAAGGTTCTTATGAAAATATGCTTTAAACAATCTTGAGAGATTGAGATATTGAAGCTTTTGAATTATATCACATTTTGGTAAAATTTAGGAACTTGCAATGATTTTGTGATTGCTGGAAACTTTGGAAATTTTTTAATTAAATGCGACTCTTTTTTAAAATACTGTTATAACAGAAATATTTCGTTGGTAGTACGTTTCTGAGCAGTTGTTTTAACGTATAATAAAAAATCTATTAAATTGCTGTTAGGGAAATCTTTTTACATTGTCACGGCAATAAAGATGAACCAAAATATCATGGTCAATATTTTTCTTTAGTAAAGGACAAATAAAAAATAAAATTTTCTCAATTGCCTTGTTGACTTATAACCAAAAATACTACTTATTTAAATAGACAAAAAAAAATTAGTTAACAATATTTTTAACCACGGTACATTTAATAATTTTGTTGTTGGAGCGGTGAATGTAATATTAACGAGTATTTTATATTTTTTTTTTCTCGTAAATTTACCGCAAAACTCGCAGCAAAAATCAAGTTTTCAAATATCGTTAAATTAAAAAAAAAATCGTCAATAGAAAAAATATGTATCTTTCTATTTAAGGAGAATCGATAATTGCCTATCATTAAGATATATGTAGAAAAAAATTATGTATTGGAGTTTATTATGAGACACCCAGTAGTAAAAATGTTGTAAATATCATTTGACGAGTATTTCTAGTTGAAAATGACAAATATCTCAAAAAGTACCAGCATTAACACCTACAATGCCTATATTAGACCAAATGGGGAGTTTAATTTTATAAAACAGACTTCAAAAATGCAGGATATTATAATTGAAGTAAAGAAGTTTTTGCGGTTTGGAATTTACCTGAAAAAATAAATACTTTGCATATCATTTTGAACTTGTGTTAATTACAATTAATTAATTATCAAACAGAAAGAGTATGGCAGACTTCTTCAACTGTAAGATTTTATCAAAGTATTAAATACCTCTTAAATAGCTAGGTTTACCTACAGAGTAAGCTATTTTTTAACCAAAAAAATGTTAAGTCCTGTACGTAGATATAAATTCAAATTTTCACAGCACCTTATGATAGTATAATGTACCCACAGTTATTATTAGGACAAAATATCAAAAATAATATTTTTATATGAAGATTTTTAATCTTTGTTTGATAATTTTCCTAAAATATCTGAAAAGTAAGTATAAAAATAACCATTTAAAATAGCAGGAGACTTATTTTGTTTTTCTGAAGTCATGACTTCCTTGGAAAATATTCTACTCATACAAAATTAAGCATAAAGTTCGGAATTTACCAAAATTGAAGATGGATTTTCTCTTTTTAGTTTACTTCTTATACTAAAGTCAGCAGGATGAATCAGTGGCCTAAGGAAAGCCTACATATAATTCCCTTAAAAGCAGACAAATACACAAAACACATCACTTAATATCGCACACTTTAAAAAGGTCGTTAATTTTCGAAAATCAACTGTTTTCGTCTTCTGAACTTTTTAAAAATGGAAAGTCAAAAAAAGTTCAAAAGTCGAAAACAGTAGATTTTCGAAAATTAACGACCTTTTTAAAGTGTGCGATATTCAGTGATATGTTTTGTGTATTTTGTATTTGTCTGCAGTGTGATTTTTTGTTTATGTAAAACTATTTTCATAGAAAAAATCCTTGACTGATCCATTTAGCGTAAGAGTTTATTTCACTGATTTTTTAAATTTTTTCACAGGTGGAAAAATACTCAAAATATAAAGAAGAAAAAAGAAACCGTACTCAAATTTCTATGGAACATGAAAAATATATTGAAAATCCCTGTTGAAAATGCTTTGTATTAAACCCAATATGTTCATCAATATGATTATGTCAATTCATGGCCCATGTAATAAACATATAATTGTCTGCATATCTATAAAATTGTGCCAAAATTTAGTACATATTGCTTCGCTGAAGAACAAATATGTTCAAAAACTGCACAGCGAAACTATTGGTCGGTAATTTTCAGTAAATCTCCATTCTTAAGAACTGGTCATATTTCGGCAGCGTTCCATTGTTCAACAAATATTATTTCTGTGCTTCTATATTTTCTGTTATGTGTACATACTCTACTATTAAAAATCAAACACTTTTTGTTACAGATATTATTTAGTTTTCTTTTTGCATTATCGCTGGTGAAATCAAGCAAGGCGGAACCTTATGTCGTAGTTCCAAAAATAGCATCATATTGACATGGGTCTATAATCATATGCCTTTTAGATAGAATGAAAGTGAAACTGACAGTTAGACCATTCATCGATCTTTCGAACGACTTATTAGATTGCTATATTTAGCGCTAAATGCCAATGAGCTTAAAGTGGTTTCCCCACAAACTGATTACATTTCTCAAACATACCCCTAGTCTGCATGAGACTAACGTTACTTGTCACATGAAAGGAAGGATATTTTGTGATGAAACAGGATGTTTAAAGCGGCCACTAAGAAAAATTTTCCAGCTATGGAAATATAATTGAAAATAAAATATTCCACGAACAGAAATAATATATTTTTTTTAAATTTAATAAAAAACTCTAAATTCAAAGTATGCATTGGAAGAGAGCTTTGATTTACAGAACGGTATGATACAGTTTTATGTTTCCTTACTAACAAGCAACAAAATGTTTTTATGTTTTTACATTCATTAAACATTCAAGTTTCTTATAATTCCTGCTACAATATTATCGTAGTCCCTGTCTTTGTGGTTCACTAAAAAATTTTGAGCGATGTTGCAAAAACTCCACGCTGTTCTCTCATAGAAATGTTTATCGTGAAATATTTTTCGGAACTATATCTGGGAACAATCACCAATCGTAAACGTTGACATCTGTACAGTACACCAAAAAGCCATCGTCTTTTTTTATTGAAGAATTTTTGAGATTCCTTTTCTTAATCCCTGTAAAAAGTTGATTTCGTTCTTGGTACTACCAATTTTCAACTCTTTAGTTCACCAGCCAAAAATTCAGTGACATCTTTTTGATGGTGGTGAGTTTTAAGGTCCTTTGACCAATAGTAAGGCGAATGCGTGTATACCAACTGATTGGTGTTTGAGAAGTGGGGCATTTACTTCCCGGAAGTTTAGGAGATAATCCGAAGTAAAAACATTTCATTATTCATACGAACTGAAGATTTTGCTTTTACTGTAACTAAGAGTATATATGCTTTTACTACTTTAAGCAAGTACTTCCTTATTATTCACACGAGTAAATCTGTTAAATTAATTTGAATGAATATTTTCACCTATTCTAACATATTTGTTCTTTTAGCAAAATCGTTAAGTAAAATTGTTAAAACTGGTTTCAATTAACCGAGTACCTCAACAGTTAAAAAAACCACTACAGTTGAATGGAAAAGTGAATATAGTGTCTCCAAAACAACTTCACGTTTATATAACTTTGAGTATTTTTTTTAAATCTACGTAACCAATCAGCTTTTATTTCGAGGAACACATTTTTTGGTTCAAATATTACCTAATTTGATAAGTTTTTCCATCCTCTATAGGACCAATTCGTCTTTTTACAAGTATGTAGATTAGTTTTAAGAAATTGTCGTTTCTGTAGAGGTCTTCACCAACTGCTACAGTGTGGTTTCAAAAATTCTTCTGTGCTATTTCCTAGAATGTCATTTTGAATGTCTGCCCCCCCCCTCTCCCCTAGTTACAAAAACACAAAAATACACCGGCTCCATTTATTTCTAATATCTGACATTTTTTTATAACACTATATAAATATCCTTAATGAATAAACTATCTAGTCATAGAATTAATCTCATTTAGAATAAAAATATCCTCTTATTACACTTATTCCAGTTTCGATTTATAGATAAATATACCCATTTAAGCTCGTAGGAAACTATCATCACTATCATCCGAAGGTTAAACTCACTCGAAGAAATAAAACAGCCAATATCCCACGTTAAATAGTAAAAATGTGACGGGGAACACTATTCTTGAATACTTGTCAATGACGTTAACGTCTTTGATTTTCGGCATGGAAGCCTTTATGACTAGAGCTCCTTTTCTAATGGCGTGGAGGACCTTGGGCTTATGGATGGGGTTGGCTAGAATAGAACAAAATATAATTATTTTTGAAGTTTAGTAAAACGCAAGATACGAGGATACAATTAAGGATAAATGGTGTCCATTTAGTGGCCCGCTCTTCTATCAAAACCTCCTTCTTGGTCAGAGTCGTGGGAATGTTAATTAGGTTGAAATGGCGTAAGTGTGTTATACAAGTGCGCAAGTAATCGCGGTTTTAAGCCTTATATGGCCCGTGCTGGTACTTAAAGTACGATGTTTTTTCGGGTTGTTATGCTTTGTACCTGGTCGCCACCAGTAGCAGACTTGGACGCTATCACAGCCACTAGGCCCTAGTTTATTCCGGTTCTTGTTGTTGGTTTTAAGACCGCTACGGAGAGAATCGCCCCAAAGACAACGCTGGTCCTCTGAAATGTTCCGTAGTGGGCATGGCGTCTGTAACTGGTCACAATCAATGTTTCCAAACGCCTCGCTGTTCTTCACTGTCAGCATTTTCATTGGTGTTGCTGCAAAAGCTTCTCCTCAAATCGGCTAAGGCGAAGGAAGTGCAATATAATTATTCCTTAACTGGCGGGGATCAGGTACATAGGCAAACCCAAAAAAATATGAAACATTTAAAAAATGGGCACTTTTAAAATATTTTTTAACCGTTAATGTTTATTAGAATTTCAATATCTCCTGTATCACGAACTAATTATGCACAAAATACATATAGAAGCTGTTACAAATTCGCTTCTCAATACAGGGATCTCGGAAACGGTAAGAGGTACGAAGTAGCATAAATAGGGATAAAGTTGCGTAATCAGGGGGACCAACATTATGCCTCTAAAAAATCAAAGCTAACGTGATTAGTTTTCGAAATATTTGAAAAAAACCGAAATTTTCAAAATTTTGTTTCATTTCAGCCTTGTTTGAGGTGATATTGGAAGAAGAAGAACACTTTCTCAAGGCCACATCATCAATTTCATTTTTTTAAATAAATGAAAATTTTATTACCTACTTACATTTTTTGCAAGCCTTCATGACCCCCACTACTGTACTACCTCAGCCCGAATCAGATTCAGACGTTTTGACTCGAAAAATTCATCTTCAGTGTATTCGTTCTAAATTTATCTAAATTTTTTATTTAGATTTCTTTATTTATTGAATTATCGTACACTGTAAGTGTCGTTAGACCCTGTGAAATCCATCTAGTTATTTCAACTATTACCAACACGCACCCTGATTACGCAACTTTGACCCCATTTAAGCTACTTCGTACCTCTCACCGCCGTTTCCGAGATCCCTGTAGTGAGAAGCGAATTTGAATGTTCTGTTGCCAAAGTTGACAAAATGACAAAAAATTATTATAAACTGTCAAGTCAAAATAAGGAATGAGGATGCACGTTTTTGCAACACCCTGTATATACGTCACTAATTTTAAAATGTGTCATTTTCAGTCCCATTAATATCCCCGCAATGACTTTGATTAAAGATAAGGTTGTGAGAAAAGTAATCGCCAATAAATTCATACACTGCACATTTTATTTTTGACAAATTTAACATTCCATAAATAAATTTGTCAGTCAATTTATCAACAAATATAAGATCAATGAAAGTAAATGCACAACATACTTCTCTTGTACTGAAATTTATCAAAAGATAGTTTTTTAAACTGTACGATTGCGTATTACATTAACTTTGCCTTTCAAATTCATGGGAAATATAAATGTTGCTTCCTAGTAACACATACAACTAATTAAACGGGAATTTAATGTGACAATGAATTAGATAATCTAAGAAAAAGATGCCTCCAGACTAAATCTAATCGCAAATTTTGTCTGAAATAAATGTTATACTTTAATTTTAGGTGATTTGATTATTCATTGAACTTCCTAAGTAACAAGCTATAACAACTTGTGAAAATGTTCTAACTTAATTTTGAGCAAAAATTCGTACACATATTTGTCAACTAATGGCGGAGTTACTAAGGAGCAATATCACTAAGAGTTCTAAAATTTTTCTATCACGCGCGCTCGCTATGGGACCTATAGTGTAGGTGGTTAGGTGCACGGAAAGTGCAGGATAGTACAACAGCGCAACCCTGGAGCGTTGCGCGATGAAAATAACATCACGCTGTTGTACTATCTAGCACTTTCTGTGCACCTAACCCCCTATGCTATAGGTCCCATAACGACTCGCACTTGTGATAGAAAATAGTATGTGCAACTCGTTCGGAAAAGTTGCCATAGCGCCACTTGGGCGCTTTCACTGCGTCCGCGTGACGCTATTGGCAACTTTTCCCCACTCATTACACAATGTACTATCACGCCACTGAGTGTTTCGGAAATTGATATAATAGTGGAGTCAAGATAGCTTAAAATTACGCATTATTTCGAAATAATTATGGGAAGCACGGATTTTCCTAAAACCTTTTGAAATTACTTGGAGATAAGTATTAGAAAAAAGTTATAAACTTATTTTTGTACGCTAATTGTTTTTTAATTGTTTGTTTTTAACAATAATAAATAGTTTTTTTAAGTACATTTGAAATAATTCAATGAATTTTAAATCGAATTCTTTCAAATTGACAATATAGGGGTTTTCGATGTCACTGAACAAGAATATGGTGTCGGAAAATGAAAATTCATAATTTCTGATCCAATATGGCCGACTATTTTAAACAATTTATTTAACAATTATTGATTTTAAATTAAACTCGCTTATATTTGTAATATAGGGGTTTTTGACATCGCTAAACAAGAATATGATGTCAAAAAATGAAAATTCAAAATGGTTGATCCAATATGGCCAACTATTTTAAACAATTTATTTAGCAATTATCGATTTTAAAGCAGACTCGCTCATATTTGTAATATAGAGGTTCTAAAAATGAAAATTATAAATGGCTAAAAAGGTTTTATTGAAAATATGTTTTATTTTTTAAAAAACAAATTTATTACAAAATAATTAATTTTTAAATCTCATCAAGTTGCACCATCTAAAAGTAGAGATTTTAAGCTTTAAAAAGTGCTCTCATAAAGTTTCAATATCACATTTACAACTATAGTTTTTGATCTATAAAGTATGGCCTAAAAAGTCAAATTGTGATGTTTTAAAATTATTGAATATGTTGTGCTCAATATTTTTTAAATTAAATTTTTAAGATTTTTTCAATATAGCTCACTGTTTCAATCGTCATTTGAAGAGTAATCTGTGAAAGTTACAGATATTTATTTTAAAAGTTAAAAGAATGACAGCTATTTTATTATTATTGTACAAAATTATAGAATGACGCAACGTTGTATATGTACTATATATTTTTTTTTCTCAAGTTTAAAGACATAAAATTTTGATAGCCGGATGACTCTTCTTTCATTTAAATTTTTGTGAGGTCGATTTGAGAGCTATACTTGGGGGCCGCCCGTCTCATTTTTCGTACGTTAGAAATAAAATTCTACAGTCTTCAATTCTCATTTTAGAAAAAAACTTTATTAAAATTCTTCTTCTTTCGAATGGCGCAGTTAATTTTTTTTAATTAAATTTTTTTTCTATATTTTGCAAAAACTGTAATTTTGCAACTAATTTGTTAAATAAATAATTTACCGTACACTCTACAGTTCTCTCTTCCAGTAATTTTCGCGAAGTCAAAATTTATCTTGACTCCACTATAAGTGCATTTTCCATTTTATTCGAAAAATGAACCATTTTTGACCTTGTCGACCATCTTATCGAATAAATCGTAAAAATAACTCGTTCAAAAAAAAATAAAGAAACTATTTGTTAAAAAAGACAATTTTAAATACAGTGTAACCCTGTAACCAACGTAAAATAATATTTCAGTATTTTTTTTGGTTAGATGTTTCTCAGAAGATTAAAATTGCCAAAAATTTTTGTGGGCTTATGATAACTACATTACCTATATTGAAATTTCTATGAAAAATATGCTAGACTTGTTTTGTGAAAAGAATGATTTTAGACTTGTTTCTTATTTTAAATATTAAATAATTGACTCAACAATGGTTCGATTTTTAATAAAATATAAGACATCTTTTTTGTTAGAATTTCTAGCTTCCCCAATATTTCTACATCACTGGTTGACATATTTTGTATCAACTCGATGAACTTTCTCCCATAAGTAGCTGTGATTATTATAATTTTTTTAATTTTGAAAATTAGTCATTTTACGAAATATGTTTATATGAACTTTTTCTCTTTTTATCCGTCAATTGTTACTACAGAAACAACTCACCCTTTATGTGAGCACACCATACCTCCTAATAAATATATGTATGTATGTGTAATAATTCTTCAGTTAAATGAAAATTTTCGTGACTATTTTAGTATTTACCTTTATTTCCTCTGTATCTGACACCCTGAGTGGCCCTAACGTTATAAGTGTAGTTTGAGGTCCTTGATATGCGAAAACTTGGAGGGAATTTGGATGGGTCTAGATCAAGAGTGTTGATTCTTGAGTTGTGTCTGTTCCTTATAGAAGCTATTGGACTCATTCGGACGTCTTCCAGTTCGATTATGTCTTCGCTATTGAGGATTGGTTGTTCATTAGTTGATTTGGTCCCTGAAATAACAATAATACGATTGGTGAATATTTTATTAAATCTAAAATGAATAGCTTTTAACCAAAGTAGTTGTGTAAATAAATTTTATTTTCCTTTATTACCATTACAGTCAGAAATTGTTCCTAATCCAAAGTTAAGGCCATAAAACTGAGCAAAATTTATTAAAAGATTTTATGAACGTTTGAAATATTTAGTTTAGTATTAAATTACTACTTGAATAAATAAAGAAAAACACTCCTGCTACTTTTCTGAAAATATACAAGGTAATTCACAAACGGTGACCAAAAATTAAACCTCGTATTCTTTGGTGAATTTTAAGGGCAGTCTTTAGTATAAAGTTTTTATCCAGGATGCTTCGTTAAAGAGATGCAGAGTATTAAACTTAAAAAAATGTTTTAAATTTTTTAAATCTTAAAATCTAGTGAGTGAAATACTTTGAAATTGGGCACATGTATTTATATAAACACTGTCCAAAATCTGAGACTTTCTTCTGAGATTAGCTATGCTTGTACGGAGGATTGGCACCCTCTGCACAGGTATGGTAGGGTGGAAGAATGTTGGCTTGGGTCAATGTGAGACCGGTTGGCATTTGACCACCCCCCTAATTAATGAGGTTTTCCAGGTTTCCCTCATTCCTGCACTGAATGGTGGTTAGGGCCTACCAACATAAGTCGTTCCTGGGCGCAAATGCGGCCTGCGTAATAATAATATGCCGCCTCCTCTCCCGCACAAGTCTCCGACTTCTGGGCTAATTCTCGTAATTAGAATGAGGAGTAGAGATATTATTATTATTATTATTATTATTATTATTATTATTATTATTATTATTTTCTCCTAAAATTTAGATGCTCCAGTAGCGAAGATACAGGGTTTCGGTGGCATATTTTTCTAAAGAAAATAGTACGCCACTGCTTTACCGTAACACTCATGACATTTTCGGATTCCTCTTTCAATTTTCAACAAATTGCTACTATCTTATATTCTTCGAAAAAAACCTTGAAACACTAATCATTCGTTTATTTATTTGAATATAGCAATCTAAATTTTAGAAAAAGGCTTCAAATTTTAGATAATTTTTACGTACATACATGTGCCCAATTTCAAATTATTTCATTTACTATATTTTAAATTATTTAAAAAAATTATAAACATTTTTTTAAGTTTAATACCCTTTATCTTATTAACGAAGCGTTCTTTATACGAAAGACTGCCCTTAAAATCACCAAGGAATACGAGGTTTAATTTTTGGTTACTGTTTGTGAACCACGCTGCATATTTTGTTATTATTTCTCTAATAAAGGTACTATGCTATTAAATGAAATCGACAATGTTTTTCAATACTAAATATTTAGATATGCAAATATATGAAATTTCACAGACAGGATTCCTATCTTTCATATTGCTATATTATAAATATAGAAATGCCTACAATGACATTATTAAATAATGTAATTTTTCAAAGAAATGCCTTGTATTACTTAAGATCATCGTTGACAAAGAAAGAAGAACGCAATAAATTGCCGCTAAAGAAAGATCTTACAACCACATTGTAATGTGGTAAACATTACTTCTGCTTTTGCTTAGACTTAACGATTACATTTATTATTATTAATTACACAAAGTTACATAATTTTACTATACTGGATAAGAATATTAATATTTAAAGAAAACATTTATAATTTTTATTTTATAATAATTATCTACTAGCAATTTACTAGATATTGCTAGTAAAATACATTGCTAGTTCTGGCATAGCTCAAAGAGTAGTTGCTTCCTACAATGTCATCAGTTAAGAATCTTGCTTTTTTTTCTAAAATAAAAGTTATATTAATATAGTCTAGAATTTTGATATCGACTTCATTTGGCTAATATAAAAAAAATGAATTTATTTGAACTAACTTAAGTTCTTTACAATAAAATTAAAATTGTTGGTACTGGTTCCTAAAAAAATGTTCAATGAATTAAATGTTTAAAAACAACGTATCTTAGTTCTTCTGAAATAATACTGAAATGATATTTTCTAAAAAAAAAAATATGTTATTCGTTATTTATTTCAGTTAGGTTATTTAACTGATTCTTGTAAGTTTAGTTTTGCAGTTGATCTTCCAATTGGCGTGGGAGAACTTAGGTTTAAGTTGATTTCAGAAGATGAAATATATTCAAATGCTGAAGGATCAAACGGAATTAATTTTCTGATGATATTATGTATTAGTCTCGTGTAAATAGTCAATACTTGCACATGTTGTTTTGATAAGGGTGTTTTACCTTTACCAAAAATAAATGATATTACCGATTATACAAATCTCACACCAAGCAATTAGTATCATTCTCTCACTATCAAAATTATTGATGATCAGATTCTGTACCGGTCAGAATTTCGTCCAAAGAACAGTTGTAGAGTCTTGATTTTTTTATATTAAATTAAATTTACAACACAGTTAGGTGATTTATTCAATTTAATTGAAACATTTAGGTAATGCATTGTGATGGTTAAGTAGAGGAGCGGGTTATAATCTGATTGATTATAAATAAATCCTTTTATTATTATTTTTTATATTATCTAGTTTACTATTATTAAAATTAATAATTTTTATGTATATTACCTAGTTTCTAATGTCAATTGGAAAATACATAATAGTATCCTTCCTCTAAATATTTGATAATTACCTTCGTGTTTAGCGTCGACGGTTTCTTTGTTCTTCTTGCTTTTTTTCTTAGCGCGTGCCCCCCAATAGGTGTAATTTACCGCGGCATACTCCAAAAGCGCGGCAAATACAAAAACAAAGCACATCACCAGGTATATATCAATGGCTTTGACGTAGCTTATCCTGGGTAATGAACTTCTCACTCCAGTGCTGATGGTTGTCATAGTAAGGACAGTCGTAATTCCTGGAAAGCGAAATTATTTTTATCAATTACGGTAGTCATTCGAGTTTTTAAGAAGATCCTTTTGCACTCAAATTAAAGTTTAATTCTCGGATTTGTTAGATCCTCAGAAAAACAACATGAAAAGCACCTACATCCAAATTAGAACGAACACTGATTATTACGCAATCTTTTGTAACTCTGACATATAAGGAGATAGATTCAATAACCATAATTACATGTTTTGTTCTTTCTTGGTTTATTGCTGAAATAAGTAAAAGAAGTAAATACGAGTGTGTTAAATATATCTAGAGCGATGTTAAAATACATTCAAGATATAGAGCAACGGAAGTGTATGGAATAATTACAGTCGTCGACCATAAATAAGTACTTTTTAGTGCTATTAATTATTATTAAATATTATATGTTTAAAGAGAATATGCTTATTGTATTTAGCAATGATTGTAATTTAGACAACGCGTTAATAATGATACTACTACTACTTTTATTTTATTAACAAAGTTTTTCTTTTAGTTCCTGGCGCATTCACCATAATTTTAAATGCCAACAAATATAATGTAAATAGCAAAAATAGATTACACACTTATAGCTACAGCAAGAAGAAAGTGTTCATTAATATAGTCTAAGATGCAGAGTGTTCCTGACATGTATTTGTCAATAATTTCGGGGTCAAAACAAAACTATTTAGACTAACTTGCCTGTACACAAACTCAACAGCTACTGAGATATAGGCCCAAATTCATAGACCTCACTAAAGTTCCACTTACACTTATCTCATACTAAACTCACCCTAATTGTATTCAAAAACAATTCTACTTCAATGAGTCACTTAAATCGTACTCAAATCGCCTCACAAATAAGTGCCTAGGTTAGTGATATATTAGTGGTGTTTGACATGTAGTTATATGTTCCTAATTTATTAATTTTGTGGTTTCATAATATTCTAGCAGTATACAGGTATTTTACAAATAATTCATACAAACTTCATGTATTCAGTAAAGGATATTCTGTATGTGAACGATATATAAAATAGAATTATTTTTACAATTTGGTCCAACGTAAACGATATCCTGTCACTCATTTTACTCTGTATAAAGTACACAAGTAGGGAAATTAAATATTATTATTATTAATTGGGATATCGTGGTTTATATAAGGATTGTTTTTAACTGGATATTTAAGTAGACCTTAATTTGATCTTGATTATTAATTATTTAAATGTAATTTAGTAGGTATATACAGGCTGTTACAAATTCGCTTCTCACTACAGGGATCTCGGAAATGGTAAGAGGTACGAAGTAGCTTAAATGAGGGCAAAGTTGCGTAATCATGGGACCAACATTATGCCTCTAAAAAATCAAGACTAACATGATTAGTTTTCAAAATATTTGAAAAAAAAACGAAATTTTGGAAATCCGTTTTTGTTTCATTTCAGCCTTGTTTGATGTGATATTGAAAAAAGATGAACACTTTCTCATGGTCACTTTTTGCCCTCTATCGAATGGCATAATCAATTTTTATATGTAACGTTTCATGTTTTCCATCTCTTTGTTGATGAGGGCATCAACTTCGTTTTTTTAAATACGACCCTAGAAATTTTATTACATTTTAGACCCTGTGAAATCCATCTAGTTATTTAAAGTATTACCACCAAGCGTTACAATAAAACATTTATTATTATCAACTATTACCATCACTTGGTCATACATAACTCAATAAGTTGTTGCGTCAAAATTAAAACATTACAATTTTAATTTCATTTTGACAAATTAATTCTTAAAAATGCATATGAACAACCATAACGCCAACTGAATATTATTCTTTAAAAATTTTCAATAAATGTTCAAAAACATTTTCTTTTTGGTAAAATTTGAAAATGAAGATTAGCGTAATATTATCGGAATTTATTATATCTGTAACCACAACTGTGAAAGAGCATGTCAGATGTATTTGTATGAATATCCTGAAAAAAATAGATCGGAATTTGTTTGAATTTTGAGCACTCGAGAAAACTATGGACACGGGAATAAATCTCTAATATTTTTTTATTTTAATGGATGGATTTTACAGGGTCTAACGCCACTTACAGTGTACGATAATTCAATGAACAAAGAAGTCTAAATAAAAAATACACTGAAGATGAATTTTTTGAGACAAAACGTCTGAACATTTTCGAGATCTCTGTAGTGAAAAGCGAATTTATAACAGCCTGTATGTTTTCAAAATAAGTTATTCAAATTCAAAATAAAAAAATGATGCTGTGACATTAGGTTTCCACTGATGACATTTGATGATGATTTTTGGTAATATTTGAGTAGCCAACTGTTCCCTTATCTAGTAGTTTGTGGTTTGATGCATACTTAAGGGAAGTCTCTGAATTTGGCTCATAGTCTCAACATGGTACCGCGAAACAATATACATGTTTTCATATAATTTAAAAACGGTTTGAGCTAGAGATGTCTCATTTGCTATATATTTTTTTGTTTATTTGTGTGTGATCTATTGCTCGATTATTAAAAAAATAACATGCAGGGTGTTATTTTTTGGAGACTCCCACCATATTGGCAACTCCATAGCTTTTCCATCCATACTCCTATGGATTACTTAATTTACGTATTATAATACAAATTTCCTTCTAAAACAGCAGTCTTCGGCATTAAATGTAATGTTTTGTTCTATTGTCTGGGGAAGAGATTCTACCCATAGAAATAAGAAAAAAGTTTATATGAACATACTTAAACTGTTCCCTAAGGATACTATGGATACATTTGGAATCTTATAGACTTTTTCCATATTTTAGGTGTAAAATCGCTCCTCCATATATTAAAAAGGAGAATACTTTGTTGTTTTATTCCATAACGGATATTTACAGAAAAAAAAACAATTTTTGTATTATAAAATGCAAATTAGATAGCCATAGGCGTTCGTATAAAAAAGTTATAGGGTGAAGACTCCAAAAAAATAACACTTTGTATGTCATTTTTTTACATATGCGAGTAATGTATTAGAACCATGTCTCTAGTGCAAACCTTTTTATTTTTGTATAAAGAAACGTTATTTTGCGGTTCCTCATTGAAGAACAAGTAGACTAACATTGACTTTTGGGCAGAATCACCTTATTTTGGTCTCAAAAATTAAAGCGGCTAGCTAACATATGTAATTCAGGGACACACAAGGTATATCTATGTTAGCACATAAGTAAATGTTACTTAAAAACAGAAGATAAATCAAAGTTGAAATTTATCAGGAAATGGAAAATAAAATTGTCGGTTTATTAATAAAAAAAACACTTTTTTGTTGAAATTTACGTAACGTCAATTAGCCATTGCAATTTGTAATCATTTTTATGGTTTAAAAATAGTTTGTTTTAATTAGACAGATATTATTTACATTTTTTGAAAGACTTTCAAATTCACATTTAAATTCCAGTAAAATATCTAGAATATCTTAAAATAAATAACTAAACAGTTTACAAATCAATTTAACTTACAATTTACGTAAAAAATAACTGATTCTTAAAAATATTTTGCACTTATACTACTAAAAGTTAAGTTAAAAATATTCACTGAAATGACTCTTACATTAAAAGAACCAATCCAAGCTTTTTTTATATGATACTACAATTCGAAAAATCTGTTTTAGTTTTCGAAACATAATTTGAAATGTAAAAAGATACAAACAGATTTGAGTAGACGCACGTGATGTACAGGGTGTTCCGAATTTATTCCATAAAAATTTAAAAATCCATCGAGGAAGAAATAATAATGGTACTTTGTTATATAAATCTGTTTTCTGAGTTACAAGACGTTGAAGTTATATCTCTAAATGTGTTCCGAACAAATTAACGAATAAGCTAAGTTATAGACTTGGAAATGTGCAATTATAAACTTTATTTTTTTTTTTCAGAAAATTAATACATAATAAAAATTTCAGAGGCCAGCTCAAAAAGGCCGATAAAATTTTAATATGAATAAAATTGGAAGTGGATAGACTGTTTTTTTTTTTAATTTTTGGAAATTTGTTAAAATTGAGTAAAAAATGTAGGTACCTATGCAAATAATACTTTAGTGAACATTACTTTACATTAAACATGAAAATTTCAATATACCAAAATTTTCTAAATTCAGTACCCTTTCCAATAATCTTGTGATATTTGCTATGTATTATAGAAAAATTTTTTGGCAAAAAATGGGATAGAGCACCCTCTATCCAAGAACACCTTTTCACATTTCCAATTTTATTCATTTTCATATTATTAATCGGCCCCTTTGAGCTAGCTAGTCTCTCATATTTTCATTGTTTTCTTTATCCAAAAATAAGTTATGCCTTTTGAAATTGCACCATTTTTTTACACTGCCACCACCCAAATTTTGTAACATATTTTACAGGACACTGTATATTAACGTAATAATAAAGCTTGACCATTACCAAGTGCAACCCTGGCACTAGTAGCTTCATGATTGATCCAAAACGACACCCAAGACAACATGACGATGAGGATGCTGGGCAGATACGTCTGGAACACGAAATAGCCTATGTTCCTTTGGAGTTTGAACGACAACGACAGCCTCTGGTAGATCCCAGTGGCCAACTTCTCCTTCCTATCATTCGTCTCGTAGCCGATGATGGTGAACTGGGGCAATTCTGCCTCTTCCACACCGCTCACGGGGGTGGCCTTCCAGTACATTAGCACATCCATCACGGTGTAGCCATCTATAAAGAGATTAAGGATCAGATATGCGAATCGGCTGCCGAGAAGGAATTCGATGTTCTATCTGTCATGCAAAGTAACGCATTCAGTCTAAATCAAGAGAAGTTACTATTTCATGGCATCCTTGTATTCAGGAGTTTGAACAATGTTTCTTTCGAATAAAGGTTTTTTAGGACCTATATATTTACCAATTTTTCACTCGATAAACTGATCAAAAACTTGTTTGATATCCAGCTAAAGAAAAACACTGAAACCGCCCTAACATAAAAATATAGTTTCCCCTTAAAACGAATATTAATTTTGGAACTTTCATTAATAAAGGACTGAATATTGTTCTTTGCAACCTTAATCATTTTTTGTTGAATGTATCACTAATTATGACTCAAAAGGTAGTATAATTTCGATTTATGGATTAATTGGAGACATTTTCATACTCCTTATGCTGTTACACTTATCCTAAAAGCTTTAATTTATGGTAGCTACATTATCTGAGTCTGTACTGACTAAAGTTCAATGAAAAAGACATATTCTTCCCACATTAATAAAAAAGTATATACAGAGTGAATATACAGATTTTCAACAGCACCCTAAATAAACGCCATAAAGCGAAATTTTGGCTGAGTCCTCTGTATTACTGAACTGTTGTATCAACTGAAATCATTTTTGTTTTTCTCTCAATATCTCTAAGTCGTAAGTAATATATTGTCCTTTCAATTTATATCCTGACATATCACATCATCATGCGCAATGTATATCTTCACGCACCAGTCAACATTCTTCCCTTCTGACGAGAATTCGTCAGAGATTAATCCCACAAAAAGGCATTTCTAAGTTCACTATTAATATGTCTGTGGAAAATAAATATAATCAAAATATTCGATGGTTTAACAAAAAACTACGCGACATGCGAAAGAATTCATTTTATCTAAAAAGTAGAGCTTTAACTTTTAAATTAGAACATCACTAGGCAGTTTATAAAGTAGCACGAAATGAGTATAAACGGGCATTAAAGGATGAATAAAGCAGGGATATGCTGGATAATAATTAACTCGGAAAGAGTACATAAGCCAAAATCGAAGACTACTTCTATTATTCCAGATGATTTCAATAATCTTTTTGCCAATGTTTCAAATGTCATATAATTCTATTAAAATATCTAATTCAGATCCTAATATCTACTTATAAAAGATATGTAACGACATTTTTTTATGTCCGGCATACTTGAATCCGATGTAAATGAAAATGAATTGAAACTAAAAGAATCTCATACTTTAGACTGTTACAATATAAACAGCAAAATAATGAAATTCGTAATTGCATACATAACGCAGCCGTTGATTATCCTATTCAATAAGTGCATTGAAGATGGATGCCGGCCTGATGCATTCAAAGTAAATAAAATTATTCCTATGTTTAAAATAGGTGACACTAATATCACAGATAATTATAGACCGATCGCTATTGTTCCTTACTTGTCCAAAGTTCAAGAGATTATGATAAACGATAAGTTGTCATCATATCTAGAATCTAAGCAGTTGCTTTCTGGCGAGCAGTACGGTTTTCGCAAGAATAAGTCAACAATTAGCGCAATAGCTGACGTAATTGGTACAGTTGTTGACGGCTTTAATCAAGTCCTTACAACCGAGGCAATCATGTGTGACTTATCTAAAGCTTTCGACTCAGNCCACCACCCAAATTTTGTAACATATTTTACAGGACACTGTATATTAACGTAATAATAAAGCTTGACCATTACCAAGTGCAACCCTGGCACTAGTAGCTTCATGATTGATCCAAAACGACACCCAAGACAACATGACGATGAGGATGCTGGGCAGATACGTCTGGAACACGAAATAGCCTATGTTCCTTTGGAGTTTGAACGACAACGACAGCCTCTGGTAGATCCCAGTGGCCAACTTCTCCTTCCTATCATTCGTCTCGTAGCCGATGATGGTGAACTGGGGCAATTCTGCCTCTTCCACACCGCTCACGGGGGTGGCCTTCCAGTACATTAGCACATCCATCACGGTGTAGCCATCTATAAAGAGATTAAGGATCAGATATGCGAATCGGCTGCCGAGAAGGAATTCGATGTTCTATCTGTCATGCAAAGTAACGCATTCAGTCTAAATCAAGAGAAGTTACTATTTCATGGCATCCTTGTATTCAGGAGTTTGAACAATGTTTCTTTCAAATAAAGGTTTTTTAGGACCTATATATTTACCAATTTTTCACTCGATAAACTGATCAAAAACTTGTTTGATATCCAGCTAAAGAAAAACACTGAAACCGCCCTAACATAAAAATATAGTTTCCCCCTTAAAACGAATATTAATTTTGGAACTTTCATTAATAAAGGACTGATTATTGTTCTTTGCAACCTTGATCATTTTTTGTTGAATGTATCACTGATTATGACTCTAAAGGTAGTATAATTTCGATTTATGGATTAATTGGAGACATTTTCATACTCCTTATGCTGTTACACTTATCCTAAAAGCTTTAATTTGTGGTAGCTACATTATCTGAGTCTGTACTGACTAAAGTTCCATGAAAAAGACAGATTCTTTGCACATTAATAAAAACGAAGTATATACAGAGTGAATATACAGATTTTCAACACACGCCATAAAGCGAAATTTTGTCCGAGTCCTCTATATTATTGAACTGTTTTTTTAAAGTTGTATCAACTGAAATCATTTCTGTTTTTCTCTCAATATCGCTAAGTAGTAAGTAATATATTGTCCCTTCAATTTTAATCCTGACATATCAGATCATCATGCGACGAGAATTCGTCAAAAATTAATCACACGAAAAGGCATTTCCAAGTTCACTATTAATATGTCCAGAATTTCTTGGAAGGACCTAAATATTGCACAGTTGAATAGCGAGGATACTGCGTCGTTAATTTTGGACATTCTCAATCCTGTTTTCCGATTCGATTTGTGGAAAACAAATATAATCAAAATATTCGATGCTTTAACAAAAAATTACGCAACATGCGAAAGAATACGTTTTATTTAAAAAATAGACCTTTTACTTCTAAATTAGAACATCACTGGGCAGTTTATAAACTAGCACGAAATGAGTATAAACGGGCATTAAAGGATGAAAAAAGGAAAACTTATTCTGAAGTTATTTTAAATTCTTCTAATAAAGCAGGAATGTGCTGGAAAATAATTAACTTGGAAAGAGTACATAAGCCAAAATCGAGGACTACTTTTATTATTCCAGATGATTTCAATAATTTTTTTGACAATGTTTTAAATGTCATATATAATTCTATTAAAATATCTAATTCAGATCCTAATATCTACTTAGAAAAGATATGTAAACTACATTTTTCTTTTTTTATGTCCAATATACTTGAATCCGACGTAAATGAGGCTATATTGAAACTAAAAGAATCTCATACTTTAGACTGTTACAATAAAAATACTTGTCCAAAATTCTAAAGATTATTATAAAAGATACTTTCATGTCATCATATCTAGAATCTAACCAGTTGCTTTCTAGCGAGCAGTACGGTTTTCGCAAGAATAAGTCAACAATTAGCGCAATAGCTGACGTACTTGGTACAGTTGTTGACGGTTTTAATCAAGGCCTTACAACCGAGGCAATCATGTGCGACTTATCTAAAGCTTTCGACTCAGTGTCTACTGCCATATTTCTTCGTAAGCTTAAGTTCTATGGAGTGAGGTCCAATGCATTAAATTTGTTTGCGTCCTATCTTACAAACAGAAGGCAGTTTGTTTGTTGCGAAGGTAAAAATTCTAACATTGTTCCTATAAATAATGGTGTACCGCAAGGGTCTGTTTTGGGGCCTCTACTTTTTCTTGTTTATCTTAATGACCTTCTCGGTGCTGTTGACGGTCATTGTGTATAGTTTTCAAATGATACTACGATCTTATCTAGTAGTGACACATATTTTAATGTTTCCCTATTTGATAAAGCTAAAGATTGATTTTCAGCTGACAAACTAATGTTAAATGAGTCTAATACTCAACACATGAACTTCACATCCGATAGACGAACTATTAACTCTATGTCAGGGAAACTGCTAGGTTTAATGCTGGACGATCACCTAAATTGGAAAGCACATATTGACATTTTGTGCTCAAAATTATCTCAAATATTCGTATTACAACAACTTAAAAATTGCTTGCCTCATGATATTCTAAGATCTGTTTATTTCTCTCTAATAAATAGCCACTTGACTTACGGGATTTTATTTTGAGGAAATTCAACGTCGTTTTAGAGAGTCTTCTGCTTGCAAAAATCGACTATTCGCATTATCAGTAATTCTTCACCAAGTACTCATTGTCAGTCATTATTTAAAAAACTAAAAATTCTTCCATTACCCTGTTTGTATATGCTAGAGTTATTACTCAACATTCACCGCATAAAGGAGCTTAGACACAATTATGATAATCATAATTATAATACAAGGCATGCTGATGATCTGATTGTTCTGAAATCCAGAACTGACATTGCTAAAAAACAGTTTGGACTTAAAACTTTGTAGTATTTTAGTAAGTAGATTCGCTCAACACAAACTTAACGTAATGAATTTTAAATTTTTTAAAACATTTACCAAGCGTTACTTAAGTGAATATTGTTTTTATAGTGTTCAAGAGTAAGTATATCAATAAATTGACATTTAAATAAATTTTACATAATCACTTACTGTCTTGTTTTTATATTTTTTATATTTTATTTATATTTGTGACACAACATGTACCTTTTGTATTTTATTTATATTTGTGACACAACATGTACCTTTTGTATATAAAATTGTCAATAAACAATGTAATCAGGTAATTGTAATCTTCTTACTTGTTCAGAGAAATTGTTTGGTTCCACCCCAATATAGCACTTAAATGTGGCCTGTTCATTCAACAAAGGTTTAGTGACAACCCATTGGTACCCTTTATCTTACCTAATACTTCATTTAAATTATATTGGAAGCACACATGTTTTATATACCTGAAAACAACTGCTGTCAATTACTATTTTAACTTCTTTAAAGCAAATCTAGTATTTTTATTTTTAGCCTGTGGTAAGCGATCTTCTGATATCATCAATTTCAATAGCTGAATTATTTTTCAGGTTTGAATTAAAACATTGTTTTTATTTATTCTAACGATTTTCTATACGGTGCAGAAAGTTATGTTATTGCTATTTTAAAATCTAACCCTAGTAAAACAAATAATTCGCCTGGTTTAGTAAAAAAGCCAAAATATTTCTCCTTTTTGCATCCAAAATTGAATTGAATCGATCTGTTTTGATGTTTGATTATAAAACTTAACAAATAAGTTCGCTTGGAAATATCGTTTCTTTACATCTCTAATTGATCAATAACTGCAACGAGTTGTGTGCAACAATCATATTCTCTAAATTTTCAACCTATTTTCTTTCTAAGACATAAAGACTCGGTAATAAAAATGACGATGACCGTATGTACCTCGAATGTTATTACACTTCGATTGTGTGTAGTTTGTGAACTTACAGCTTTCAATTTCCACGGTACAGTTCTGCGAATCCAAAGGGTAGTAATGGAGATCCATCATACAAGCGAGCGTAGTGGTGAAACGCATTCCGTACGTAATAGAACCATCTCCATTTAGTCGCACTAATTTGTTTCGTTCCGTTACGTCGTGCAGGAAACTGAAATAGCAGAATATTTAATATGTAACGTAGTTTCAGTTACAGTGGAACTGAAGTACAATATACAGGGTGTTACCAGAGTGAGCGCAGAAAATTTGGTCGAGACATCATGAAATATGGATCATGAATTTACCATCTTTTATTTTTTATATTCTCGAATGATTCAAAGTTGATTTTGAAGAGGAAGAGTAGTGCTTTTAAATGCCATCAAGAATTTTTAGAAGAAAATTTCACGTCAAATATTGCGAAGGACTGTATTTTTTACACTTTTAGATTAGGATATCTCGAAAACCTGAAGTGATGGAACCAAGGACATTTAAATAAAGGGGACTTGTTTATTTACATTTCTAGATGAAGCCTGGTCTATTCACAGTCTAATTGAATCATTGTTGTCAGCTGTATAATTATACTGGAAATGTACTTAATATTTTTATCGCAATTTTCATCACAATTGTGAAAATTATTATTATAGGATAGTATTATTAAGTTATGCATACAATATTGTTAAATTCTGTACATATTAAACTATTTTTCATTTTTCATATTTGCCATGTTTGAAGACTTGGCAACTACGCAATAATTTGTAGCGTGTTCCTCGTTCGTTCTGCCGTGGTTGGCAGAATATGGCGTCTCTTGTTAGAAAATAGTTGTGATTTTAGTAAGTGAAACGTGATTAGTGTTTATACATGTATTTTGGATAAACTTTTAAGGTGTGAATATGGTTAGACAGTGCAGAATTTGTAAGAAATTGGATTATAAACATCCACATCAGCTATCCTTCCACAGGTAAGCGTGCTTGAAGGTGACTTTGGAATGTATATGCAACTGTGGCCATTGTCGTGCGTGTGGGTAACTTTTATTTGAATAACGGTAAAATTTTATAAAACTGACTTGGTATTTTTTTAAAATTTTTGCTGAAATAGTAAGAAAACAATAATATGAACCACGTTTGGCCATTAAAATCAAAGGAAAATGCTGCACCACAAATAAGTTACAGACATTATTTATATTTAATATATTTATAGGTATTTCAATGTTATCCCTTATACCCAACATTACAAATTTTAATCATTCATCATTTTCATTTTCCTCTACGACAAAAACCTTTTCAAAAATATATTTACAATTTTACTAAATGCACGAGCATAAAAACTGAATAAATACAACAGCAAAAATATGGTGGTGGTTCACTTATACATAAAAATACCGAAGATGCAATCAACTGAAAGTTGCATTCATTCAACCATTTGATGTTCTCCTTTGGGAATATATTTTTATGTCTCACTGAAAATTTGCCTCAGTATTCTAAAAGTGAAATGTGAACGTTTTTAGGATGCTTGGGGATGGTGCAACAAGAAAGAAATGGTTACAGTTATTGGGATTCCAAGAAGTTATAAAAATATTATATATATTTATTATAAAAATACTGAGTAGCTGTTGAAATATATTGACTTAGGACTATAAAATATTTTATTTTGACCCATTCAAAATGTACGACATTGGAGATGTAATCGCGCGCATCAGTTGGATGAAAATATAGCCCTCTGCTTTCCCCTTGTCTAGCTTCACACAACATATGAGATAGACTGTGACATGCATAGTCCCCTTTATTTAAATGTCCTTGGATGGAACAATTCTGAGAACGAGTATATTTTCCAAAAAAACAATAGGTTCGGTATAGCTAAGTTTTTGAGCATTGTTAATAAAAGGCGCTTTTGTTAAATCGTTTTAAAAAAAAATGCAATTTACTAGTTTATAGTCATCAGCTTTTGTCTGCCAATGGGCAAAGCTTCAAGGCAGCTATTAAAGAAGTCTTTGGATGAAAAAGTGTAGAGCAATTTACTTTAGTACAATTTTGCTTCCTTGAAGAGTTACTTGCCATAAAAAAATTATTTCATTCACATTAAAATATTAAAGAGCAACTACCCTTAAACAAATAACAACTCGTCAATGAAGAAACGGGCAGCTTTTCCTAAGACGAGATGCAAGAATGGTCTATTCCAAAATCCCAGTATATTCGTACATTCAGCAGACCATGATCATGTGAAAAAGTATACATTGGACAAGCGGGAAGACACGTTAGCACGGTATTAAAGGGGTTCAAGTGTCACTTAAAGACAGTCACTTAGAAAATCAACAATTGCGGAGCACGTGGCAGATGCAGGACACATGATAGACAGATCTTACTAATACCAGAATTCTGGTGAACGGGAGGAAATTTTAACCAAAACTTTAGTGGGATACAGTAGTAATCCAGAAGAATGGAGATAATTTCAATGGAAGTGAGGAGTTAGCTAGAAATTAGAACGACTTATCCGCAAAAATCGAGAACCAGATCATGAATTAATTATTACAAACCCTGCACCCAGCTCACACATGTTAAATGGTAATATCAGCTAAAAGATTTAATCTTCAATTTCAGAGTTCCTTGTGGCAACCAAAAATTTGTTCAACAGAGCATCATTCAATTGAAATGTAAACATCTCTGTTTCATTATTTTGGTATACTCCTTAAAATTAAAACACCACTTTCGGAAACATGCTATATATTATTCTCATTATTTATAACATTTGATATTGCGACGTAGATTTGCTTCCGCTTGTTCTGATTCCTATTTATTATTAGCAGCGCTATATTGATTACTCACAGACTTCATCCGCGCTATTCAAATTTCCCCAATTTAGTTGAGGCATGCAATTTCAGGAGCGGGTTTCATGAAGCAGTGATCGTCTTTGGTTTCATTAGAAATGAGTAATATTGTCATTTATTAAATATTATTCCCTGAAAAATTAACAGGGTTATTTATTAGAAATGTCAACCTTTTAAGTTTAAGAAAAAATATGAAATTTATAGCTATCGACTGCAACTTTTTTATGCTAATAATGACTTCAGAAAATGCTGCAAACTGAACACATGTTTCTTAAAAGGAAAACCCAGTATATATTTGGATTTTTGAAATATCGTAGTTTTATTGGTAGTGTTATTAAACAATTGCAGTTAAAATTTTAAATAATTTTGGTAACAATGCTATATATGAATATATCTAAGAATTAGGTATATAGAATACTACTTTTAATTTTCAGTTATATAAATTTGAATATATTCAGTGACCTGCAAATAGCCCTGATTTAAATACTCTAGATTCATTTTTGTGAAATTATCTTAAACAAACTTTATGAAGTGGATCACTTAGTCTTCAAGATAATAAATTAACTCCAGAGGTAGAGAAATAGAATTATCAAATGGGAATTACGGAATAATAGCAAACGCAATAAATAAACGCTATTATAGGTATTGTATCAACTGGAGGCCATTCTGCACATTTATACTAGAACTGAATAATATTTCTCATGTGTCATTCATATTCAAAAACATACAAGTTCCATTAAAATAAAACATAAGTTTGGTTTGCCACGTTTATTGAGGACATCCTGTAAGTTAAATATAATAAATACTTCTAGTTGATAGTTACTACTAAGGGGCTTGACATTTATTAAAGAATAACCCTGTACAATGGTTGTTTTTCACAATGATTTACCGAAATTTTAAAGTTTTGACATGCCAGACTAAAACTGGTGATAGACTTTTAATTTAGAAAAAACTTATCAACAATCAAACTTACATTTTTCATCAATATTTTAAAAATGACAAATGTAACAAATTAGGGACAGGCCATAAGAGTAAAAAAGGTGCAGAGGGGTCATACATATATCTGTTTTTTATAAATATTAGTTTAGCACTATTTTCAAAATTTCCTTCAATTATCAAATGAATTTTATAAATAATGGTACATTGAATTAAATCAGCAATTTTTATATTATGCGTCATGGCAAGAGATGGTCTTACCTGTTTTTGTCGTTAGCAAAAAATGTGTCTGGCACCCAAATCTTCTCCGCAAAGTCTCCAGAAAGTGTGAGGATTTCCTCGTTATTGCTGAAGGCCAGCCTTTCGTCCTTCCAGTACTGGTTCAGATATAAGGTGATCGTGTAGTCCTGAAATCAAATGTAATTTGCTATTTTGCGTGTAAACCAGAAATTGAAAGCAATAAAACTTTATGCGAACGAACTGTCTACGGTCTTGTCGTACATCGTACAAGACATCAAAATATAAATATGTTTCTACTTCAAATTTCTTGACTATTTAAAAGAGATAATAATAAACTTTTGTCGCATACTATACAAGGTTTTTCATTTACGCATGGTGTTACAGGACTACTTAAGTTATTTGCATTCTAATAATGGAACTCAAAAATTCAAAGTTCCAATTGTCAAACTCCTTCGCGAATGAACACGGCTGCAGAATTTATAGACCTTCTGCAATTTGTTTTGACATTTGTCAATCTGAACCCACATATTTTATGATGAAGACAAATAAATAATAAAAAAATCTTAATTGCAAAACTAATGCAGCTGTTGCACGTTGGATAGAAACACACCCTAATTACTGATACCATCAAAACTTGATTTGTCGCCTAAGACAAATTGCAAAATTAAAAACAACAAATCAGGCAAGGAACCAATATCTCACAGACTAAGTCCTAAATCGAAATTTTACAAGAGCGAAAAATGTACAAGAAGAAGAAACACTTATTCCAAAACACAATACATTTGAATCATAGGCATACGCAATAAAGTAAAGGGGACAATGAGTACTACAAACCTCTTCTCTCCATTCATACTTCAATATGTTTAATCAAAATTGCCTAAAAAATGTATGTACCGGCATTGGATAAAAGTCCATAAAATCTTTCTACTAAAAATCTTAAAAAGGTTATTCATAAGAACCATAACAATTTTAATTTTAACATCCTATATCTCAAAAAAAATATCTTGGTAAAAAAATATACAATAACATAAGAAAAACTTAGGTATATTTAAGAAATAATCACTTTTAACAGGAATAACTAAACTGATATACATATGTTAAGGGCTATATTTTCCTATATTCAAAAAATCTTTCACCTATACAGTTTGATGAATCTCATCTTCAGATCAAACAGATCAAGAAGAAAGTGTGCAGTAACAGTTACAAAAATCTAAAGATCTTAAGAGTAGGGCAGCAGGTTCAGGCAGAGAATGAGCTCCGATACTAGTCTGGTAACAGTGGTAACGTTGCCAGTGTGCAACTGAAACTCATGGGCATATGTTTGGAAAAATTGTAAAAGGTTCAAGGTGTTTTATTTCTAACCACTTTTGGCCAAAATGCTTTTACTATAAAATAATTAATTAGATTTTCTATGAATCCTTTATCTCCTTCAATTTCAAAAATTATTTTCTCAAATCATTCATAATTTCCATGAATTCTATATATTAGTTCTATTTATACATATCTATTACCCATTCCTTAAAATTTTTAGTTTTTTCCTTATACGGTTGACATTTTATTTTTTTTATCAAACAATTTAAGCTGCAACCCCGGATACCTACACCCCAAATTTAATTGACTGCACGAGTACATAAGGCCCCTCATCGGCAACAAAGTGGCTGGCGAAAATCTATAAACCTATAATGCAGAGCCCTTGATTAGATCCAACAGTAAGCCCGAGAATTTAGCCACTGAAGACGATCTAACGGTGAATTAGAGGCTTACGCTTTAACGCATTTTATAATCAAGGTAAATCTCCTATGGAGAGCTTATTGTATTTTTATGTCATTCTTGTTTTATATTTGTATGGTTAAACAATCTACTTTAAAAATATTTTAATATGGGTGGATATCTCCACTAAATTGGTAATAAATGAAACTAGTAAATATACAGGGTGATTCACAACTTATCTAAAAAGAATTTGGGAATAGGTGCAGCATGAGAAATGGAGTCAATATCGTAAAAAAAAATTTTGTAAAATCCTTATAGATTCCGATAAAAAAGTTATTGAGCGTCTATGGCAATACGCGTGGAGAGCCACGTGGCCTCAACGACTCCAAATACTGAAATCATATTTTGCAATCGTCGTTGCGATAGTGTTTACAATAGTTTTTTAGTAGTTAGCGTCAAAATGTCATGCGTGTGTAGCAACTCGGAGTTGATGGATATCGTTCTAATTTATGGTGATGCAATACAATATAAGTAAACAACAGTATAAAAGAAAATACATACTTACATCTGCAAACGTTTAACAAAATATTTTAAAAATTTGAATGATATTGATAATATTTATTTAATTTTATTCGTATCTAAATTGATTCTACAAAAATTTATAAGTAGAACCTAGAAGTTTAACAAAGATACGAGTTTGGGACAATCGATCAAGTTGCACGATATCTTCGGTTCTCTATTATAGTTACGTGAAATATTTGTTTTGTCAACGTGATACCTGGTGATTATGAAGGTCATTGATTTTAAAACTTAAATAACCAGCGAATATGATTTGAAATCTTTCTAATCTCCGCAAAATTTACCTAACCGTGAATGTAAGCACAATGTAGTACGCAGAATCACAAAACATTTATCACGTACCTACGAGTATATAGCTCGACGTATGGATTTCATTATTAAAATGAAAGCTGTTATAATAAAATGAATACCTACCAAGTTATTATGCTTAATGATACCTTATTTATTTGTGCTGACAAAAATATGTAAAGCGTTGGCAAATGATTTCCTAAACTTCATAAAAGACATTCAATTTACGTTTATAGGGGACAATAAAAGTAAATGTGACTGCATTTTTTGTAAGCCGAAGGTGCTTAGTAGCTCGTCTGTATTGGCGTTCCGTCCTTCCAAGGAATTCATTTTAGGAATTCTACCAAGACCGATAAAATGTGGCAATGTAAACATGTAAATCATAACAACACTTGGGCCTATATATATCTTGATATATCTAAAAAATGTAAGAAGAAGTTGAATAATCTACTCTTCTTATTGATCCCCCAAACTATAGCTCAAATTTTAGAAATGTAAGAAAATAGTAATCCGGATCATGCAAGAAGCTATGACGTGAATTTTGGTAGCATTGCATTTTAGAGATAACAGCGTAGCTTATGAAGTGAATCTAGAGATGAAAATAAGAAAATATCCAGGTCATAAAATCATGAGTTTTAATATGAGTTTCATTACAAATTGCTGTAAAGTGAAAACCATTAAAGCATGACTATTTATGAGTTTGACAAGCTCCAACAATCAGTTATTGCAGAAGCTTAGTAATGTTAATCTAACCAAGTGAAGAAAGCCTTCGTCAAGAGCCTGTGGTAGACATGAAGTCTTATAACTGCAATAGCAATCAAAATAACAGGCAAGTTAAGATAACATATAAAGTGATTGTTGCAATATAATCGTTCAAGAAAATAAATTTCGTGGAAGTGTTTTTCAGTCATGAAAGTAACTCCTAGGCCAATAGCAAACCAAGATAATGTCTATTATATTACGCCTGATTTATCTAAAGATATTAGTAAAGGTTGGGGTACTAAAGCACATTTGTTGCGTCGAAAATATGCAGCAATTATATCAACGATCAGGCAGTTTGCAAAATAAAGTTAAAAGTGCTTAATTCCACGTAAATGTAAAACTATGCGATAATCTTAATTTTATTTTTAAGGATACAAATTCTTAAGTAATTATGGATTGATGAGCAATGTTCCGCTGTTGCAAGTATTAGACATATGATATAAAGAAATAATGACGAATATCAAAAATAAAAAAGGAACGAACAATACTATTCAATCTAACAATAAACAAGCAAATACTAAGTGAAACAACGAGTTTTAATATAGAGAAAGTCCTTAAGAAAAGTAATGAATAGAGCAAAATAATTATGAATTCCAAGAAAAACATTCCCAAAGAACGTCTGAAACTTTACGTTCTATAGTTAAGCAAAAATCGCAAATATAGTTCAAAAAAATAAAACTCCCATCAAAGAAAACATAATTTCCTTTTCTAGTAACATTTCGCATTCGCCATTTGCATAAAATACGTTTGAAATTTTATCCACATGGTCCATGTTCTATATTTTTGTTACATTCAAATCAAACAACATATCCCGGCCTATAAAAACCTCATTACAGAACAAATGAAAAGCGTTACCATGTTAATGCTTTAATTAATATTCTTTCGGATCGTCCAACACAGAAAAATTAGCATGCAAAGAGCCCATTTTTCCTGTTTTCCGATAAAAAATTGTAAAAACCTTTGTCGTGCGGTGCGAAACAAGGAATATAAAACAGGACAGAGACCTTTCGGCTTATAAAAAGTATAATAGCTCTGATCGATCATACATTAATTGCTTGTATGGCGTCAAAATATTGAACTAAAGGGTTGTGATACTAAAATTTAAGTGGCATCATAGATGGATAAATGAAAAACGGAACTTACCATGTTAACTTCAGATATAGCGTCGAAACTGGCTATCGTCAGGTCCATACCTACGTATAAAGGGTCACCTGAAGATAAAAGGAAATGATCACGCAAGATGAAAGTATATATCCCTACAAAATCAACAATTCAAAAAAATATACTCCAAAATAAAAATTATTTATTACATTATCTTATTCAATATTTGTGTGAATAAATTAATAATGTTAAAGCAACCCAACTAGAATACAAGTTTCTGTTAATACTTATGAAATTGTACAGGGTGCCCCGGTACTTGATACAAAAAAGTCGAGTACAAATAGATGAGGTCAAAATAATATCAGTTCTCCATATAACTTTTTTCATACGTTCGTTAACAAGTTACGGGCCTCAAAGGTGAAAATTAAAAAGTTATTTTTATTTACAGTCTCTAAACTATTCACTTCAGTATGATGCAAATTTGGTGATCGATAACACATGCGTACAGCTTGTTTTTGATGTTGTAAGTGAAACTTCATTATGCCCAGAACGCCAGGCACGGCCTATGGACAATGGTTAACAACCCAGAATTTTTGCAAAGATGCGATCACAATCTGCCTGCATCAAAAA
Organism: Anoplophora glabripennis; assembly: GCF_000390285.2. Lineage (NCBI taxonomy): Eukaryota > Metazoa > Arthropoda > Insecta > Coleoptera > Cerambycidae > Anoplophora > Anoplophora glabripennis. The sequence continues at coordinate 2,119,652 of NW_019416486.1, forward strand.
TAAGTTCCCCGAAGAATCTGCCAACGATAATACCCTCTTGGTTCAACTCGGTAAAATGATCAATTTAGGAAATATTTGTGATTTTGTCACAGTGCACATCGAGCGGCGCATCCACCATTTTTTGTTTTTAATTTTTAACTGAACATAATTACTATGTTAGAACCGTACATATTTTTAAAATAAGAGTCTAGAAAATCTTGCTGCCTGCTAATGTAATTTTCACTAACAAAATTTACACACTTTACACATAACACAAAAGAGAAAAAAAAACAAGAATAGTTAAAAAAATAATTTAAAAGAAAGCAGTCAATCAAAATGCATTTTCAATATGGGCACCTTCCATCTCCACATACTTCCTAATTCTACAAATGTTATTTGTTTGTACACGAAAAAGCATTTCTGCATCAATATTGACATGCGGAGGAGCCCCATCATGCATGAACCAAACGTTTCTTCCGGTGTCTAGTGGAACATCGTCTAATAGTGGCTCCAAATTATTTTGCAAGAACTTCAAATATCGATGTCCGTTCCAGACATTCCTCAAAAATGTATGGACCATATAAATTATTAACATACTATTTATGCCCATACATTAATAGTGGGTAATAATTTAATAGGTCTATACGTTTTTGAGAAACGTCTGAATGGACATCGATATTTAGAGTTGAATACTTAACTTATTCTAGTTTTGTTTTTATATTTTGTGTTATGTGTAAAGTGTGTTTGTCAAATTATGTTAGTGAAAATTACATTAGCAGGCAGTAAGATTTCCTATGCTCTTATTTTAAAAATATGTACGGTTCTAACATAGTAATTATGTCCAGTTAAAAATTAAAAGACAAAAAATGGTGGAGGCGCCACTCGATGTACTATGACAAAATCACAAATAATATTCCTAAACTGTTAATTTTACTGTGTTGAGCCAAGAGGGTATTATCGTTGGCAAATTCTTCAGGGATCTTATTTTTGATGAAGGCAGATTGCGATCGTTATCTATACAAAAATTTTGGGTTGTTAACCATTAGACATAGTCCGCCCTTGGCGTTCTGGGCATAATGAAGTTTCACTTACAACATGAAAAACAAGCTGTACGCATGTGTTATGGATCACCAAATTTGCATCATGCTGAAGTTTGGAGACTAAAATAAAAATAACATTTTAATTTTCACCTTTGAGAGCCCGTAACTTGTTAACCAAGGCCCGTATGAAAAAAAATTATATGTGGAACTGATATTATTTTCACCTCATCTATTTGTACTCGACTTTTTTGTATCAAGTACCGGGACACCCAGTACAAGAAAACTAATTACATATTTTAGAATACTATGTAGTAAAAAATACATACACATCTACGAAATCTGTTGGTATTAGTTATCACAGATATTATTTAAAACAAGTTCTGCTATTTCACTGTTCCCTCTTTCTCTCCAACTCCGGAAGACAGCGTAAATCAACTCCCCAAACTAATTTTAAATTGAGAAAATATTGCATCAGACCAATCTGTTTCTTATATTATCCAAAGGAATGCGCTTGACATCCATCCTGGTTTTACAAATTGAAGTTAAACGAATTGTGGTAAATAGATGGCGGCTTATTTAGAAATAAATAGGTTCAATTTAATCTTGAGCTTAAGTCTGCCTCATTGTTTTAGAAATTGTGTATATATTTTCTTTAGTTTTTTAGCTGTTGTAATGGGTTTAAAAATTAAATTTAATTTTCTCTATTCTAGCATTAATAATTTTTTAGTATTTTAAGAAAATTCAGAAATTATTCAAATGCCTATAGTTTTAAATTTAAAATATAATAAATATCATTCGATTGTTTAAAAGTTTTCGATCGTATTTTTATAAAAATTTTGTAACTTTTTTAATACGTATCATAAATTGTAAAAGAAAGAAAACCCACTTTAGCAACCCCCAATAAATCATTTTGGTCCAAAAGAAGAGGTTAAAAAAATAGTGATAAAATTCATTTACGTTCTTTCACTAAATTTGAAAATATTATTTTAGAAAAATATCGTGCGTATCGTTGACAAACAAATTTAAATAACTGTCAGCAATTATAACGTATCTTTGTCCCTCAAATAGATACATTTGCTCGAAAATTAACTACCTGCAAATTTTTATGAACTGCAGTCAAAGACAAACGCTTGCTTTTATTGCCTTTCTTGGACAATATTTCATTTTATAAAAATGAGAATATCTATTCATATTTCCTTTCTTAGCAAGACACTGAAAATAGTTTTAAAACCCTTATAATGAATAATGAGTTTCATCGATATTGAACAAGAGGCTTACACTGTCAATCAAACTATTGAACTACCAAGACGATTTTCAAGGAAATCTAAGCTTTTCCTGATGGAATAAATATACAGTATTATTCGTACTAGTTGACTGCATGTAAACGTCTTGTTTCCACAGACTAAAATATGTAAGGTAAGAGAATAAAAAATAAAATTTGGCACACTTACCTCCAAAATTTGGTCGTAGACGAATATCGTAGCCTTCTAGAAGTCTCGAAATTGTCTGAGTTACATTTTCTAATCTATCAGAAACTATATTCTTTTCTGTCCTATAAACAAATGTGTATTGGTAGGTATATCAAATTATAAAAAAAAAATTGTTCATATAGTCAGGAACTCATTCCTTGAGGAAAACACGTTTATTAAGAGGAAAATGTACTGATAATAATTTTGAATTCCCTTTATTTTTTACTCATGTTATTCAAGGAATGGGTTTAGATGAGACAACTTTTCAAAATATATGTCGGAGTCGTAGGGCTAACTTGGGCGTTAATATCACTACTCGTGTCACTCATCTTCACGAAATAATAAGTAATACCGTAAATGAAAATGATTTAAAATAAAACGTTACAAATAAAGTACTCGAGGTGTTTTATGACAACAACCAGAGGCCCGATAACGAATCCACGGTCAACAGTGTACTCACGTCTTCAATGCTCAAGTAGAACTGCCTTCAATAGATCTCTCTGTACTTCTCTTCACTCGTCAGGTCAAAATTATTCTTAAATGAACCAATCAAATTCGTTATCTCCTAGGGATTCCTTTATAAAGTAATTATAAGGTAAATGCTATCTATCCTTTGACCGCGGCTACGTTGAGTGACCCGTAAGTCCCTCCAAACCCAAGCTTGCCATCATAAAACTCGGGAATAACATAACCGGCTTAACTCATGAATAACTATTTCTAAGTTTTATGGTCTAAATACAATTTATAAAGGGGTATTCCCTGAGTAAAGAATTCTGGAATTTCCAAAGTCTGAAGGACTGGGCCCGTGAGAAAGACATCTCCGACATATATATATATTTATCATCCCTGGCCAGAAAGATGCATTTTTATAGTCTAATCTGCTTTTGCAAGATAATAATAATGGACTTTTTGACAAGTATGTCAATATAAAATCTAAAAAGATAAACTTTTAAAAATATATTTATGCTATATCAAGGTTTCCTATTGTGCTTGTATTGTACAGGTCTTAGTACCATTTTTAATGACTTGTCACATAGACCAGGAAATATAGGGGTGTGCATGCATAATTCTTCGGTCAGGCTGATTTTTTGTGAGCAGATAGTAAAAATTGTGTAGAATAATATGTACCGTATCCGGACGCTGAAAAAGGCCGGCGACAATGTTTAAAAGTTGATCAAAAATTCGCGTTTTTCGACTGTAACTTTTTTTCTAACAGTTCTACAGAGAAATGGTAAAATACTTTTTTGTTTGTCTTTAAAAGATCTACAAAACGACGTCAAAAACTACCAATCCGGTCAAAAAATACTTGAAAAAAAACGCCAATTATGCCATTTTAAATAATCAACAATAGTTGACGCAACTTTTAAACAATGTCGCCCGCCTTTTTCATAGTGCGGATACGGTACATATTATTCTACACTATTTTTACTATCTGCTCACAAAAAATCAACCTGACCGAAGAATTATGCATGAAATGGTCATTTTCGGGCCAGATTTCCTGGTCTACACCTCGGGAACGTTTCATCTGTATACTTGTACAAAACTGTTGAAAATCTTATCATATGAATTTACAAGAAGACGGAATTTAAAATGTATTATTTCTAAAAGTCTAAAGGTAAAGGTCATTTCCTTGTTTTTATTAAAAAGGGAAAAACAGTTGTTAGTTTTACTTAATAATTTTCAATATTAATTGCGCTATGAGGCGAAAATTTTGTAGTTTATAAATATTTTGCTACACACTGTAGATGCATCAAAGTAGTTCTGCAAGTTTGATTGTTGAGTTTTTTATTCGTAATGCCATGCCGCATCACAACAATTTTTCTAATACTCAGATGCTAGGACTTTGAGCTAGGACTTTTTTAATTGGCCATTCCGTACTGGTCAAGATTGCTGCTCTCTGCCATTGCAGTATGTACAGTTAACAATAAATATTTCGTATAGAAACCATTTACCAATTAATTATCTGCAATTGCTACCACTTTTATAAATTTGCTAATGATTGATGATGCTGACGATCATCGTTAACGATTTAATATCAATACTTAATTTATTTTTAACTATACTTACAATGCGAATTGCAGCTGAACAAATTAAATCTACTACCTCTTTCCCTTGCCATTTGATTAACTAGTAAAATTTTTTTTACGGATAGGTCTTTTACTTACACCGGATTCGTTTTATTCCATCAGCGTCACACTGAGGCGTTTCCAAAGATTAAATTAATTCTAATTCGGTCATTTAAATTGTACAGCCGACGCCCTTAAAAAGAGGGATTCAAAATGAAAATGGAACAATGCGTCGTTAAATATTCAACCGAATTCATTGGTATATAAAAGTAATTGGATAAGTTAAAACAATGATCTGGCTAGATCATCTTGTTATTTCCGACATAGAACACTGAAAGTAATTCTGGTTTTCCCATTTGTTCTAAAAAATTGGAAGGCGTGAGGTATCGGAATTCCGTTTTATACAGATTCCCTACAATTACCAAATAGACAACGAATGGTGTGGTAAAACATGCCTAGATATATGAAATGCGCATTTTAATATTAGATCCATATTTGCAGGCTCTGATCTGTTTCGCTCTCTTTTTGGAAGATGAGGACTTTGGCATATCGGATCATCCAAAACTTGGTTGGATACTTTTTTTTCTAATAACTGTATAGTCATTTCAAATTATAATTTAGTTAGACAAGACAGGTATGAAAGAGGTGGTGGAGTTGCGTTTTATATTAAAACTAACATCAGGTATAAGATTTTTGAAGTACCACATGACAATGATGTGTTTAAAAACCTGGATTTCTGTTAAGGTTAATAATGGTAAAAGCATATGTTTAGGGGCATTGTACCTAGAAAATTTAATAAGTTTGCTGATCTGATTATGATTATTTATTTTTTTTATTTAAATATTGATTTATTTAATTGACTTAATTTGATTACTCCCTTATGAAAACAAATTTTTATTTTATGTTAAGATTTTTTAGAAACAATTTTTGAATTTGTTTCAATTAGCTTAATATATTTAAAATAGAGCTAAAAAATACGAGGGCTAGTAATAGAATATTTGTTAAAAAAAACTCTAAATCTTTTGAGTTTAATGTAATCATGTTCATTTGATTGCAAATTAGCTCCTCTATCCCGACCCCAAAGGAATACTTTGACTTACCATCAATTTATATTCTGTGTATTATATACATAGTGATTCAAAGCAGCATCTGCTCGTAAAAATAAGATGAGAAATTCGTATTAATATCGATTCACAAATCCTTCTATAGGAAAATACGGGGTGTTCGATTTTCCAAAAAAAAATGTGTCAAACCTTTTATATCATCCAAATTGGTACAGATTTTTAAACAACACTTGGTAGACAGTATGGCCATATAAACTGGTACAACCTGTATTTATGTCGAACTTTCTAATCAACCAGTATCGCAGATACAGGCAAACAGTACAAGTAATTTAGGAAAAATGACAGCAACAATAATAATAAAATTATGTTTGTAATATACATTGATCCGTTTACAAATACAACAAGCTATATTAAAAACACTACAATGAGGTAGATTTAACCTGACCTTTCTCTCAACCATTACAATACATATACTGACTAAATCATTCCTACTATTTCTATATCAAATTGTGTTATAAAAGTTGGGCGGCATTTTAAAGAGTTAAATTTTGTGCAACAGACAACAGTTGTCAAGGGTTATAGTTCGTAAAAATTTTTAATCGACCAATTTCTTCAATTTCAGAAGTAATCTGTTGGTGCCACATTTTTTTATAAATGCAGTTGGTCATATTTTTTTATAAAATAGAAGAAAAAAACAATAATATAGTTGTGTGTCATCAGCATATAAGTCTGATTTACATTATGACAGGAGGGTATAAATTGTGAAAAATAAGGGACTTAAAGCAGACCCTTGTGGCACTCCGTTATTAACTACTTGGTAATGAAAATACTGATTTATTGTTTACAACACATTGTTTCATGCCGGTAACATAGTTTGCAGTTAAAGAAACTGATTCATTATTGAAACCCATATTCATTCTAAGAAACAGATTATTAATCCTATCAACCCATTTACTATAGTCTAGTCATACCAATACAGTTAACTTATACATATTTTAGTTATCAATAAAAATTGTCTCTCAAGACTTTTTCATATCTGTCATCGTTTCATCTGAAATTTTTCACGATGTTTTTTAAACTGAGTAGAAATAATAAAATTAAATTAAATGAGTCAACACTGTGTGTCTTCCAAACTAGACTATTTACAGAATAAATTTATAAAAAAAATAATTTTAATATTTTTTTTTAGTTACAACTTTCGATATTGAGTAAACTTTTTTGTTTATATTCGACGTTTAAATAAAGAATAATTATTCTGTGTTTTCGTAAGGAATAATTTGCAGGTCTTTATTGATATGAACCGTACATCTTATTTTTTTAAAAGGATTACATCCCTAGACAATTGAGCTTAATTTTGAATCACCGTGTATTTACTCAGTAATTGGATTTCTACTAAAATAGTAACTAACAAGGCTCTTATTATTGTTGTTATTGTTTGTATTTAAGACACGTCTTCTTCTCAAATTTGTTTTGATATCAGTTAGGTCAATTCGATGTTGTAGAACTAAACACGGACTGCTATTGGCGTTTATTTCATTTTGCTAGGTTTTTCATTTGTTAATATTTATTGTACTTTTTTAAAATTGAAATAATAATACTGACATATGTTGCGTTTAATAAAAAATGTAACACATAGATGTGTGATTAAGTAATTAATATTATTTCTTAAAGCCGAAATACTATGAGGATTTACCTACATCTATAAATAAAAACAGAACAATTAGTAGAGCATATTCTAAACTTCGGAAAATGAAGGACGGCTTAATATTGTTTGCCAGTGGGGAATATTCAGCAAACTTATCCCAAAATTTATTAAATGCCGCCAGCAAATAGGTACTAAAAAGGAAAGTTTTACTCCCTTTAATATAATTTGATGAGAACACATACTATATGTATAAAGCATATTATGTAAGTACTAGTAGGTATATTAAATCCAAGTACCGTAATTACAAATTAACGAGGATACGGAGATATTAACTTGAAATAAATATACAGGGTGTTCGGTGGTCCAGACTACCAGCGTATAGGAGATGTCAAAATACTACTAGGACGTCCTATATTCTTTTTTTTTCTAATGTTCCTTCTAATAGAGGTATCGACATCGACCCCAAAGAGGTACCTATAAATATACATTTTGAGTTCTAAAATTGAAATCCAAGGTATCCAAAAATGGATTGGTTCCAACAAATATATTTTTTTTAATTTTCGTCATGCTAGTCAAACTAAAAATATTATTTTTAGACATTCTGGTGTTTGGTATATTTAACTTTGCCAAGTCCAAAAACCTTAGATAGGATTGGTCATAACTTAACAAGTTAAAGATTAAAAATTAACATTTACGTAATTATAAAAAATGAAAAGAAGGTGATAAGTGTTCAAAATTACAATTTTTGACTCTATACGAATATTTTTAATAACAATCCAGGATTGTTTTGAATATAATTGTAGTTCTGTGTTATTCTCAGCGAAAGTTTTTTATATTTATGAGTGTTGAATCAATGAGTTGTTTTGGATGACCCAACAGAAAAAAGTATAATGGATTTAAGTCGGGCGAGCTGTGGACATAAAACAGGTTCGCGTCGACCACGAAAACCATTTGATAAATGTTGATTCACTAAAAGATGAAAATGGGGTTGTACACAATCATACGTATAACTCATTTTGAACTACTTATTAGTAAATGTTTGTTTTCAATCCTTAACTTGTTTTTCAAATATATTTCTAAAGATTTTAAACTTAGTAAAGTCAAAGTAAATTCATTGATTTGTAAAAAGTTAAACCTTAGTTGTTGCTGTTTTTGTTCTAATTATTTTTACAATTGATTAAAAAGAACGGATTTTCTCAATAAATAATATTTTTATTTCGGCATCTGTGAAAATTTAGAATAAGTAGATATTTGATGAACATTAGGAAAATAATTACAAGGGGTGGTAGTGTTATTTTGCATTCTCTATACAGTCCCGAGAAATTAGTAGATATTGACTGGACACTCTGTATATTCAGCAAGAATAAACCAATTATTTTCTTACCAGTAAAAGTTACCTTTTCTTTTCAACTTAACAACAAAACTTTAAAACAAATTTGCAGCATTTTTCACTTCTAATACCGTATAAGAGAAAAGTACATTTTCAAATTTATTTAAGCAGAATAGAGATAGGCAAATTTCTATTACTCTAGTGCATGCCTTAACATTAATAACTTAATAAAATCTACTTTAACGGAGATTATAATAAATAATAAAAATACTTTACCCGACGGATCCTGTAATAGTATAATAAATCTGGAGAAGCCCAATGCTGAGCAATAGCAAAACCATGGCGAGATTTTTAACAAATTAGAATTTTTGTCACATAACTAACATTTTACTTTATTTTAGTCAAATCAAACCAAAATCGAAAAAATAATTAAAAATTGTTTAAACCTGAACAGGACAGAAACAAGTACATATGTTAAGTAAATAATAGTATAATTTTTAAAATTATATTTAAGTTCATCATTTTAAAAATATTTTTTATCACGGTGTCACATTTTACATATCACAATATTAAATTTACGGTTTATGGCAAAGGTTATCTTATAGATTTAAGGACAGTTGGCGTTGTTTTAGTCGTCGGAGGATGCACGTATATTTTTAAGGACTAGCCACTGTTTGTTATTGTAAATATAAGAGATTATAAAGGAGATGTAAACCGCTCTACATTTCTGACGTTATCAAATGCGGTCTGGCCTAAGAGCGCATGCGCTCGTTTATTCCTCCTCTTCGCTGTCCGTGGATGCTGTGAGGCTCCCAAGTCGATACATCTCCCCAATCTCTATTTTACACCTGCCCATTGCGGTTTTACGTTTTCCGATGGAAATTTCGTTTTTTAATGAGGGAAATCGTGCCCGATCCACCACCAAACCACCTGGATTCGAAGAACAATTAATTAGTTTCGACAAATTATTATTGAAGAAAATAAACAGATTCTTAATTTGTCTCAACTACATAAGACAAGTTAAAACTACAAAATGAACAAATACAATTAATCAAATGAAGTTAAAAAATATTGACACGTTAATGAGAGGCTTAAGAATAATTTTAGCTAAAATTACTAGTACCTTATTTTTGAAGGTATTATATTTATTTTTAAGAAACACGTATAGTATAAAAGTTCTGCCTCTTGGGCATTTTGGAATGTTCTTTACGCAATTGAAATACTTGTGTAATAGTTTATTGGAGAAAAAGACCTTGCTTCTAGTTCTACTTTTGGGATAGTTGTGGAAATTGAACTGCAGTATGATAGGTTTGATCGCCCAAACATACTTGTTTGGTAAATCTGCATTGAACATTTCCTATAAGGTTGATATCATCAAGAAAGGCGACCATATCATAGTATCATATAAGCTAATATTGGATATAAATAGCAAAGAGAATGGACTAAGACTTGATTCTTTTTAATTTTGAAAATCTGGCCCAAGAGAGATCAGAAGTTGTTGTCACATCCAACTCATTCAGTTCCTTTACTTCGGGTTTTATCAATGGTGTAAGAGTGGTGAGAATTATTATTACACATGTACCTACAGAACATATACGTATATTTGAGTTTAGTGGAATGAAAACACTTAATTTCTATAAGATTGCTTTGAATGATGTACTGTTCTATGGGGTTTCCATATATTTTTTAATGGCTCGCATAAAAATTATGAGGAATAATAATAATAAGGTAATCAAGATATGCTGAATACAACAGAAACGGAAGTGGCCCAAGAACAGATCTTTGCAATACACCAGATAGTACCTGAGGGAAAGAAAAAAGGTCTGACGGAGTATGTTCTATTGTTCAAATAGCTAAGAATCCTCGAGTTTATTAGTGCGCGAGATCCCAAGTGGTCTGTATCTGGAGATACTGTACAAAGTTTTGCAGAAGTCTAAGTGAGAAACGTCGATAAGATTTCCATGATCAAAATCAAGCTAACACTGATTTAAATAAGGGCTGACATACCTTGTAGGTTATATCGTACCACATCTACAAGTAACTTTTTAGAGCCCATGTTTGTAACTTCATTCATTAAATACAATCAACATTATTCTGTTAAAACCAAATTAATCGGTGTTTAATATTTCGTTTCACAATATTGGTAATATTTAGAACTACATACATTTGTAAACAATAAGTAAGATATTGTCACAAAAGTTCACACATGTAGTGACAGACTTTGCTACATTATTGTTCAAAAATGTGACAAAACCTACTAAAATTATGGTTGATACTCTATATTTATGCACATAATCAGAAGGCAAATGTCGAAGTTTAAAGGTTAACACAACAATTGTACGAATCTCTGGAACATTTTCTGTGAAGAATAAAATAGTCGAACATATCTTAAGCTTCGAAAAATGAAAAACAATTGTATATTGATTACCAGTGAACAATGTTTACCAAACTTATCCCAAAATATAAAGCCGTCATAAATGTTTACAAACCACGTGACCTCCGAGCTTAGACAACCAACATTGCACGGCTGGTACTGTCAACTAAAAATCCCAACGTCACCAATATTAATGACTCGTTTACAATGAACAATGACAAACCGTTATATCTACGTTCGAGATAATGCGATCGCTGATAAATTGAATTGAATCTCATAAAAAGTTACAGCAATCAATAGCCGGTGAAACAAAATGTTGTGTTTTGATGTAATCTTGATCTTATTTTTTTATTGAAATTTAATTTATTGCCAAAGTGAAGAAAGTGCAATTATTGTTCCGAAACTGGTCACGTGACTTGTAATCATTTAAACTCTAATAGGTTGCAGCAAATAGGTAAAAGGAAACAAAAAAAACATGTAGTATTGTACTTTTTATTAAGTACAATACAAGTTTTAGTAAGTAGTAAGGTAAGTCAATTTTTTAAAACTATAATGACGTAATACTAAATTGAATGTCATGATAATGGAAACATATATACAAAATATTTATGCACCAATTTTCCAAAAATTGTATTATATTTTTTTATATCGAAAATCTAATGACATTATTCTGTACCTCTCAAAATGTCCACCTATTAATTTCTATACCTTCTATATATGTATATACTTATTTTTATATCCATATGCAAATTTAAATTGTAATAGTTTAAGGATTTCATTTTCAAGTTATCTGATTTAAAACTTATAAAGAAAACAGAATTATCTAATAACAATGCCAACAGTATTAACAATCTCTCTAGATTCACAAAAATTATTTAATTAATTTTATTAGCTTTATACCCACCCTTTAAGCAAAAGTAGAGAAATATGAAACTGTATTTGATAACTCGGATATCAAATGAGTATTTTCAAGTCTGACCCAGATTGTTCTGATGATCCAACAAGAATGAGAAAAAACTAATTTTGCGTTTTCTTTTAAATCTCTATCCTTACACATTTTATCGATCAGATACCCTTAGAGTAAGGATTGCATAAACAAATAATTTCAGACTTGAGTAAAACTTTCTCTTATACCTAGACATAAGGCAAACAAATCTGTTTTTATTTACTTACCTTAGAAAAAACAGAAATTCCTACACGTACCTTTTTTAGCATAGGCAAAGAAACATCCAAAGGGCACATTCTAAAGTTGTAGAATATTATACAGTGCCTTCATAAATGCTCAAGTCTTGACGCACCAGTAAACTTAGTTTTCTTAAGTTGGTGTTTCAGAAATTAACAAGGAAAAATTACCAACTAGGACCCTAGATGAAGCGTCAATTCAAAGGCGTTCGTATTAGTTTTTAAAAAATTAATAAAACAATGAAACATTTTTTACTTTATTAATATTATTTTTATCACAGAAACATTTTCTACTTTATTAATATTATTTTTATTATCTCTGAATGTAAGTGGATACAAAAGAGCCCATTTTTTTAAAAGGCAATCTTCTTCATAGTCCACGGGTCCACGTACAAAGAAAAAAATGATTACCAGCAAGCTGTAACTTTGCGTGCAGCTTAAGTTTGACGAGTCTCCCAAGATTTGACTATGAGGAAAATTCAACAGTGGTAAGTTTTCCCGTGATTTTCAGGAAAACATGTCAATCTGGCATAAACATGGAATGTTATGACCAGCACTTTTTTTT
>NW_019416486.1:2133475-2263719 GCF_000390285.2 Anoplophora glabripennis
TACAGTTACCATTTTTTATAAAATAGTTACAATAGTTTATAAAATAAAATGTACATATAAGTTTTTTGAACAAAGAAATCATTTTGATGGAGATTAATTAAATTAGTTAGACATAATTATTTATGAATTTCAATTTCTGTTGCTCCTGTTAACAAGATAATTTTCTTATTTATTCTTCTTTATTTTTTCATTAAAAAATTAATTATTTTATAGCGGAATGAACATTAGGTACTACAAAAATATTGACTCCATTGTAAGTTTGCTTGACTTACAGTCGCGGTCACGTGGGGCTCGGGCATTTATGAAGGCACCCTATAACATATAATGAAGAACATCTCCCAAATCTATTTTAAACTACTTGACTATACTGCACTCCATATTTAAAATCGCCTTAACGATATTTTAGAATTTTTTATTTTTTTGGACCCAAGATTTTATTTCTAAAAGAATGATTAATAGTTTTTTTATTTGTAGCACATAAAATACCTAAGATATGTTAAGTTTTGACCTAGTCAAAACTCTAAGATCTTCAAATATGGGAAATAATTTAAGTTTACAAGACTATAAATCTAATAATAAAGTCTTGAGAACCCTTCATCATATTCTCAGGTTAATATAAAATGACAGTAGAAATAAATTTTCCTGATGTTTTTCTCAAAATCATAGTAATGAGTAGCAAACCAAAAAAGCTCAATTATTATACTAACTGTTTTGAAAACGAAAGCAAAAAATTATGTGTAATAATTTCTTTATTTTTCATTCAACTATTTTATTGAACGTCATTTACGAAGGCACGCTTAAATGAGACATCCCGTATACCCACTGTGTTCGCTTTTGTCTTATAAATCGCTGATGTTTTATTTAATACCCTTCCAATATTTGTGAGACGAATGCGGCAGTGTATCAGGTGTCTTATTTTTCTTTTGGCGCCAAGTGCCTTGATCTAATCCATTCTTATATAAAAATCACTTCGGCTGAGTCCACGAAAAAGGACAATTCAAATGATATACGCTCTGGAGAGATATATAAGTGAAACACAGGTACCTTTAAAAAAAAATATGGACGAAAATCCCTCAGGTCAATGCTTCCTTAGGCATATTGACGAACCAATAATTTAATTTTTTTTATAAGATTTTTTTTCTGAAACAAAATTGGTTGTTTTGTTAAATAGGTGTTTCACATACATAGTATATGTATACAGGGTGTCCCGTTTAAAACTCCCAGCTGGATATCTCGAAAATAAAAAAAGATAAATGATTTCTGAAAAATCCACTGTACAGTTTCAATAAATGCCTTTACTTGTGAGTACAAATCCCGTTCCTCTCAATGCAGGTATAGATGTCGCTGCAATCCGAAAACATATTTTGTTGACAGCAGTTTTGAAAGATATCTAAATTATAAGCAACTTTTGTGCAATTTTCGAAAAGCCACTAGTTTCCGAGATACTTGGATTTGAGGTAATTTTTTTCCAGAAGGAAGATTTTTTAAAGTTAAATTTTCAGGCATAACTACTGCAGATTTTCGTAATATTAGATTGCTTTGAATAAAACAGTGATGAATTAATTTTATTTATCTAATAGATATCACAGGAAATTACTTCATTTAATCTTGTTTACGCAAATCATAGTCTTTTCGATCAAGATAAAGTAATATTTATTTAACAAAAACTGATGCGAAATTAACAAAAATTACAAATAATATCCATAGTCAGTCCATATAATGTTATTTAAAAACTGGTCGTTCTCTTGAACCTTCTTTTGTTTTCTTGAAGTGTCAAATTTTCCTGTTTAATACAAAAATTGGACTACACACCATTTACTTCCACAACTATTCTCCTCTTTTTATGCAGTATATAAGTCGGAGGCGCTTACAGAAGTTCTCAATATGTTTTAAAAAATTATGATTATTATTGGTTTTAAGCACCGTTTTGCAATTTCAGCGATTTTGATTATTGAAAATGCTTATCACTAATATATTTTACCTACTATTAAAACATCCTCTTCATGTTTGTAAAGACTTTGTATTAAGGTATTGTTATTTTTGGTGAAGGCGCTGGTGTAACTGCAAACATTCTGGCTGGATTAATTTTTGATTTTTAACAGACAATGCATAACTTCATAAAATCTAAGTCTAATAAAATGTACTGGAATTAATTGTGTGTTTTAATACATACATTGTGCCTGTGCTGATTTAGGATTTAATTTTAACAGTATCTTCTGAAATATGATTTTCTAACTGTAGAAAAATGTATTTATTTCATTTCTACGTGCCTGTAATGCTTTCAGTACCTAAAGCAATTATTTTTTAGTTGCGTCTGGCTGAACGCCATTGCAAAATTTATAAACCGCAAACCTTTGCCAAAACAATGTAATAATGGAAATATGATGTTCAATTTCAGTTGACATGAAATAGTGGTTTGACTGTTATAGTACAACCAATTACAAACAGATAATAGTTACAGTTTTATATTTTAGTTTATTTAATTAATAAAATATATACAGGGTGTCAATATATAAGTACGAACAAATTAATATTGAAAATTAAGAGGGTCTTTCATGTAAAAGAAATATCTCCTCCCCCTCCTTGCGGATTTAAGGCCCTTTAAAGTGAAATTTTAGTTTTTATTTTTACCCTTAACTATTCAGAAACTTCCAAAAATGAAAATACTACTTTCTCTGCAATCGACTGATCTTCCTCTTCGGAATAGAGGTTAAAAATAACTTTTTTACAGCCAATATGGTTAATTAAATATATGTTTTAGATAGCTCTATATATTTGATACCAATTTGGTCTCTTATGTGACGTAATTGTTTTTGAACAAAAAAACTAAATTATGTTATGATGCACCTCCTGATCTAGAAATCACTAGAAAAAAATGCCAATAAATATCAACCACATCACATTATGAACAATTTTAAAAGAGCAATCTGTAATATTCTTTTTACGTACATGAGTTCAGATTCTTTTACATCTACATTTTCTGTAATATCTTGCTCTTTCTCATTGATTTCTGGAAAACGTGCAGGATCTTAACTATTTCGTATAGATCTTGTTTATAGACGTATCGACAGAAGGAAGTCCACATGCCTTAACCGAAATTCGTCAACAACAATTTTGAATGAAAATACATACTCTTTCTCGAAGAGGTAGGTACTTCCAATACTTCTTGAAAATGTAGCTCACTTGCGCTGTGGTTTGTACGGATGATATGGCTCCTTTAGAAGCCGTAGAAGAGATATCGTCTGCAATAACTCTAAAAGAAGTAGTAGTAGTAGAGACAGAGGTAGCATCATCATAGTTCTCGTTCAAAATTTTGTTCTCAATTTTGATTTTCTTTTGAAGATAATCTTCGGCAGATCTTTGTTTGTCAAATTTGTAGCAGTATATTTTGTAATTGTCGTTTCTTTCCATGCTTGAGTGGTTTAGGTACTGCTGAGATGGTATAATATAAAAATGTATGTATGTATTTTATCTGTAAAGATATTATTTTACGCAAGTCAATGAAAAGGTTTGAACAAAAATCACTTCACTTTTTGTTTCCGTATTTGTAAACATACCGACACACCGACACACTGATACATAGATCTATTTTCACAGTCACCCCCCAACAACCCATCCACCCACATAGGTATTATTCACATTGCACCGGTGCTAACACGGAATTTAGGCACTACTAAAGCACAATTTATTGCATTGCGACTACACCAAAAGTATCTTAACCGGAACGGGTAAGAAAGGGATATTCTAATCTAGTACGTATAAAACTTTCAGAAGCTATGAAACTCTAATGTTTCCTGTGCACTACTGGGAAAAGCGTAAAAAAGAAATAGGGGCGGTTTCATTGAGATATTTCTGTTCTGCGTTTAGTGAACGGAACTAAATAACGCGTCTTGAGGGCCCAGAAAAGCCTTTTTTATACTTAATAATATAATTTATAGCAGTACGTAACAATAATACCACGGGTAAAGCAAAAGAAAAATTAAACTAAGGAATTTACAAGGCCTGTGACATTTTCATCATTATCACAACCTGAAATAATGAGCATAATAATTTGCGTACATTGACTCCAATTTATCCAGAATCGTAAACGTTTCTTTTTCATACTATGTTTAGATCACCTTTCGTCTGAATTTATCCAGATACCTTGATATAATATAGACAGCAGTAAGTCTTTTGTAAGCCCGGCATTATCGATCTTAAAATTCTTTTGTTTAATCAAGCAACCTTCGCAAAGATCATGTGAAAGTCACTCCATTCATACCTCATTTTAGCACAGTAATAGCACTTGTGTGTAATTTTTCGCGATCTTTTGTAACTTACATTATTCATATGAACTGAAACAACTAGTTTTCATAATCTTCACACCGCCTACTTGTGTTATGCTACTACCTACTAAATTATGTTTAAAAAATACTTTGAGCAGGAGTACACGATATTTAAACTGTTTTTAATAGAAACTTTGTAAACAGATTTTTCAGTGTAAGCTTTAGTTCGGTTTTCACAAATTGCTTGAGGAGAGATCAGAAACCTGCATTAACTTTAATTGCCAGTCAGGTTTTTTGTTCAAGTATTGACTTACTACTTTCGTTGCCAAAATTAATTACACTATTAATTTTCCAGATTTCCAGGCCATTACATTTGTTTAAAGTTCGGTTTTCAAAGTAAACACCCAAAAAGTGAACCTAAGTATGTACAGGTATGCACATAGTTTACTTTTTGTTACTCATAGACCTTTAAATAAAAAAAATATTTGATGGGGCATTCGAAGGTGTAGTGTTATAAAAGATTTATTATTTTTAGAACAATATAGCTTCAACACCCACGTACAGGGAAAGTTAATAATGGAAATAGTTTATATTTGCAAATTATTGTTATTGCAACTGCCTTTTTGCATTCGTTGCATGGTATTCAATATTTACCTACACAGTGAACTTTTCTCTATAGAAATCTATAAATCTTGTTATTTCTATATTCTATATGCCAAATAGCCTTTTAATACTAACAGTTTTTTTATAGGAAATAATATAATATATTACTATCTTCAACAAAAGCCATTTTCTATTTTCTAGAATATTTCGCCAGGTTTTTCACTATTATGTCTAAATGACTAATACCCACATTTTTTTAATTACCCTTTCTAGCAACTTCGCTCTAATACAGGATATCGTAGTTGCTGCAGTCAATTAAACAGATATCGTTGCATTTTCAACTGTCTAATAAAAATGAGCTAGTGACCCAGCTATTACAATTCATAATGGTGTCCCTTGCAATTTTATTCATCTGTGCTCGTTTCATTATCTGACAATTTAAAACATTAGTAAAAATGTGACACTTTTTTATTTTAGGTAGAACACATATCAGTATCAGCACAACCACTTCAGCAAATTTAAGTGCAAGTAAATTAAAATTATTTATGGTTAATTATAAACTTTAAATTAAAGATAATCCGACTAATAAAGTTTCTGTGTACCTAAAAATTTCATCACAATGAAGCAAAATTGAAAATATTTAATATTTTTCTTTTGTGTTTCATGATAACATACGACAACTCCTAACAATAAATAGGATAACAGACAACAAATAATCGGATGTCCCAAGATTTACGAAAGATTTAAATTTTGCGCCATTTGTGCTGTAAAGTAATGCCAACGAAAAAAAATACGGCGTGACAGCTGACCTGACAATTCAAGTTTTATTAAAAATGAAGCGCTACACGAAAGAACAACGCGGTTTAATTGCTGAGCAATATTTTTAAAATAATGAAGTTTTAGCAGCTACAGTTCGCAATTTTTGTACAAAATATGGTCGGAATAGAGATTTAATTTTATCAACTGGGAAGAGATTAATTGAAAAATTCAGGGACACTGGATATTGGACTGGATAGTAGATAGTAGACTGGATATTGCACTGGATAGTGACCTTAAACACTCTAGCCATCCTTCAACAAATCGTTCAGTACAAAACATCGAAGCAGTTCGTGAGAGTGTTGCTGAGAGTCTAGGAACATCAATTCTATGCCGTGGTTAAGAATTGGGCACTTCGAGAAGCTCTCTATAGCGTGTTCTCACGAGATTTACATCTTCAGGCTTACAAAGTCTAAATGACTCAAAAACTAACTAACCACAACGAACGAAGAGAGTTTCTTGACTGGATTATGGAACAACAAATGGATGCTGATTGTTCGAACAAAATCCTCTTCAGTGATGAGGCTCATTTTCATCTTGATGGCTGCATTATTCGATAAAATTGTCGCATTTGGGGTTCAAAAAATCTGCGAGTGATTATTGAGAAACAAATTCATCCACAACGTGTCACATTTTTCTTCAAAATTGCGGCTGATAAGGCAATAACAGGATATGGATATAGACGACATGTGGTTTCAACAAGACGGTGCCACATACCATACAGCTCGAGAAACAATTCAATTACTGCATGAGTCATTTCCCGGTCATGTGATTTCCTCGTTTTGGTGATCAGAATTGACCGATGATGCGATTTAACGCCGTTGGACTTTTTTCTTTGAGGTTTTTTGAAGTCTTAAGGTTTATGCTAACATACCCACGACTTCTACTTCTTGCGTGAATTCTTTTTATAATGAATTATACCAATATCTCCATAAATAATCGACAAATATGTATTGAATGTTAATAGGCGTATATTTTGAAAAATCCTATACCTATTAGTTATACAGGTTTGTTACTGAAAACCAAAAAAATTTTAGGTCGCGATTTTTTTATGCTCTTTTTATTTCTACATAAAAAAATGTAGGTACTCTTGCCAAAATGCAAATATCAATAAATATACGTTTTCCAAAAAAATTGTTTGTTCTACCTGTAGCATTTATGCTAAAACACCCTGTATAAAAAGAATAAGGGAATAATATCTCAAGTAAATATTTGACAGTATTTATTTTTTGATTTGAAATAAATGTATTTAATTTTTGGAACAAATAAATATATTTTGTATTCAGATAGTGTTTGATTTGCCTATCACCGATACAACAACAGGGTTTGGAAATAAATAGATCTAGACATTCGAGAATACTAGAATTACGGAAATAGTGTCCCAATTCGTTTACTGCGAATTGCTTCGAGAGAATAAAATATATTCTCGAGGATCTCGGCAAGGAATGCAAATAAAGGAACACAAACTGAAAATATTATTAAACCGTGTTGAGGGAGAATACTTCTTCAAGATCAATAGAAAAGATATTACTAAATGATAATACATCAATAATGTCATGGTTAATCAGTATTTGAATTAGTTAAAAAAAACTAAATGTGTAGGTACATTTTATTTTATCTTTCATACGAAACTTATTACATATTTTTATGGCGCTCTCGTTTCTTAAAATTGTTCCAGAAAGTAAATTACAGTATACAGTAGGTACGTTTTTCATAGCATATGAACTATA
The DNA here is from genome assembly GCF_000390285.2 of Anoplophora glabripennis. Classification (NCBI taxonomy): domain Eukaryota; kingdom Metazoa; phylum Arthropoda; class Insecta; order Coleoptera; family Cerambycidae; genus Anoplophora; species Anoplophora glabripennis. The sequence continues at coordinate 2,140,890 of NW_019416486.1, forward strand.
GTGACAGAAAGAATCGTTATGAATAGTACGTATGGCCAAAAAGAACAGATTTCCGTCCAGGATTGAAAAACATCATCCACGAGCCGTTAGTTGATCCTTCAAATATTCTGCTTCCACCTCTCCATATTAAACTTGGTCTCATGAAAAAGTTCGTTAAAGTTTTGGACAAAGATGGCGATATTTAGGAGAGAAGTTTCCGGAAATAAGTGATGTTAAACTGAAAGAAGGTCCTCAGATCCGTACCGTGTTCAAAGATGAAAAATTTATCACAAAAATGATTGATACTGAAAGTGCAGCATGACTAAGTTTCAAGAAAGCCACTCAGAATTTCTTGGGGAATCAGAAGAGTGAGGATTAGCAGAAATTAGTTGAGGAATTGTTAGAAAACTTCAAAAAACTTGAAAAAAACGCAATAAATGAATTCTCCTCAGCTCCAGCTAAATGGAACAGGGCAGGCAAAGTTGCATTGGTACAAGCACAAACGCACAGCGAAAAGGACGTTTATCTCTCGGAGGCGAGATTGAGTCTATGTGTCTACTAGTCACAAGCCTATCACGCGCAAAAAATTTACTACAAGAAACCATGCAAAAAATAAAAAGAAACGGCCGTTTATATTTGAATGCAACTAATTTTCTACGAATTAACCTGCTTAAGTATTACAAAAATTAAGAAATAATGAAAACACTCATCTTGACTACTTTCTGAAAAACTACATCGAAGAACAGGGAGAACGGTTTACCATGATATCAAGGAAATGGAGGTATCTAGGAAAGTGAGATGTTAATATTTCTGTTGATGCTAAAAACACAGAAAAGAGACAAATGCATAGATCGTTTAAAGATAAAGCTTTACGAAAAGAAAAAGGAGGAAAAGAAACATCATTTTTTATCTGGAAACAATGTTCGCATCTTCGAATACCCTCATCTTTATTTGCGAGCATCAAATGACTAAAGTTCTATCTACCTCTAGGAAGGAATTTCCCAGATTTTAGGGTTATTTTGCACGCTACATAAAAAAATACTGGACTAATTTCAACTTAAAACTCGGTTTCAGCACATCAAAATACATATATGTAGATGTGTACCTGTAACTTCATCCTCTTTTTACAATTGGTCCATATGCTATACTCCTTAGAGTGGGATTTTCCACATTTAAGGGTGATTTTTCGGCGATTTAAAAAACTGGGGGATGATGAAGCAATTATCAAAATGAAGTCATTTCTACAATTAATTATACCTAATGCTGATTCCTCCAAAGCGAGATTTTCAGTATTTAAGGGCGGTTTTTCGCGATTTAAAAAAAATTGAGTGTGATGGAGCAATTCTGTTCTGGATTCGGATTCAGTGTGTCAAAATACATAAGGATACATGGGTCTAATCTTTGGAACAGACCACTTTTCTTTTTTTGTAGGACTGAGTTTTCCTTTAACATTTGAACGAGAAAACTTTGCCCAAAATTTATTTAAAAGTGGGGTTAAATTCCAATGTGAATTAAAAAATTCCAATACAGAGCAGTCTTCACCAAAATTATTCTCATATACAGGGTGTTTCAAGATTAAGTCGACAAACTTTAAGGAGATATTCCTCATAAAAAATAAGAAAAAAATCAAGTATAAATTGTTTTCCAGAGACGCTTCATTTTCGAAATATAGGAAGTTACAGATTTTTAAATAAATTCGAATTTTTTAAATAACTTCTAAATGAAGAAGGCTATTTAAACCAAATTTGGCATGACACATCTAGCACACAATAAGATACCATTTTTCCATAGAAGTAGAAGTCCCGCAAGCAACCAGTGGCGGAGTTATGGGGACTCAGACTCATTAAATTATAAAAAAAACTTAATACGGCCCTACTGAAAATAAAAAATTATGCTGTTTTTAGATAGAACAGTTTATTATTGACAAAAATTGTACATTCACTTTTTTCCTAACTCTTATAGTTTCATGTCAAAATTGAGTTTTCGGAAGGGTGCTTCTGGATTCTGTCGATAAACTTTAGGAAGACGTTCCTCATAAAACCTAAAAAAATATAGACCTATTAAAATTGGTCTTAATCTCGAGTGTGTGTGAGTCAAACAAGCCTTTTTGTCTCCCCTTCCCTAGGGTTTAACCAATAGTATTAAAATTATTTAGGAGTTACTTCGTTTTTGAGATATAGGGTGGTTTTTTTAGAAAAAAAAATGATGTTGATGAAAACAATAGAAATATTTAAGTACCTAACATCTAATGTGACTATGTCGTAATGCGACAACGTAACGACCTTTGCAATACTCCATCATTTTTTCAGGCGGTGTGTAGTCACTTCATTTACTTGTGTTTGTGTACTTTTAAATAAAATAAGATGGCAAACAATACATGAAAATTTATTTGTAAATTGAAACAACCAAATAATTACCAATTAATATTATACCTAGACAAAGCGAAAAGTGAATCAAAAATGAAATGATTTAAAAAATATTTTGTTCAAAATGGGCGCCTCCGGACATCACAAAAACCATATACAAAGACCATATCAGCATATTCATTGTTCGAAAATATGGACGGCATTATTAAACTTATTTTTATTATTAGTTTGAACGCTTTATCTATTGGATATTTTATGCAACAATTCACAAAATAACATTTAAACATTGCTTGACAGCGGCCTACACGAAAATTTTTGTTGAGGTTCATTTTAAAGTTTATGGACAGAATCCAGAAGCACCCTTCTGAAAAATCAATTTTGCCATGAAACTATAAGAGTTAGGAAAAAAAGTGAATGTATACTTTTTGTCAATAACAAACTGTTCTATCTAAAAACAGCATCATTTTTTATTTTCAGTAGGGCCGTATTAATTTTTTTATAATTTAATGAGTCTGAGTCCCCATAACTCCGCCACTGGTTGCTTACGGGACTTCTACTTCTATGGAAAATGGTATCTTACAAGAAGAATAGCCTTCTTCATTTAGAAGTTATTTAAAAAATTCGAATTTTTTAAAAAATTTTTAACGTCCTATATTTAGAAAATGAAGCGTCTCTGGAAAAAAATTTATACTTGATTTTTTTCTTATTTTATATGAGGAATATCTTCTTAAAGTTTGTCGACTTAATCCTAAAACACCCTGTACTTAAACTAGAACTTATTTTTAATTGATATAGACCTCTAGGAACGAAGCACTTATTCCTATTTTGTTCATTTGCAGATTCTATACAAAAAAATATTCCTAAAAGTTAAACGCAAGCATGTTACGAGCATTTTGGTATAAAATATTTGAAAACAATAAGTCCGGTTGCTGCATTTCTGCCTATCAATAATGAATAATATTCATAAGTATGCAGGCATGGAGGAGTAGAAGAATGCAAATAAACGCGGATACCGCCGAAAATATTAATAACACGGCGAAGGAGCGAATTTCATTTTGTAATTATAAAGATAAAATGAAATTTGTGGCGCATGTTCGTGGCTTCGAGAACACTTTGAAAAGTTTTCGCGTGAAACCCGCGCGCGCAGAGCGATGCCGTAAGCTTTCAACACTCCGAACAGATAAACCCGTGTTACACATCTAATTTATATACAAGTATTTGTCTTTATTAATCACCGACTCCACAGGTCTTGTGGTACAACCCGCTGTATAATAAAATATGTGCCTCAAGTTGGTCACGTCCCTACTTTATTTCATGTGTTTGGAAAACAAGTAAGTAAAATGCATTTATTTTCGTGTATTTCCTCACTTAATTGTATAATTTGGTTGCTTACTACAGATACTCACGCATTTGTTTCAAGAAATCAAGTTTTTCAAACAACGAAACCGCGTTTAAGGTACATTTTCACCCACAAATCTAAATTAGCTACTACATACATTTTTTTTGTCAAAGACTTGGATTTCTTGGGAATTTGGTTCGTTATAAATAAATCAACTGCAATATTTTCGCTCTTGATGAAGAATTTTATCAACATTTATTCTTTTATATTTAATTTAATTTTTAATTTTAACATCAATATAAACACCTGTTAACAATATACATAATTAATCTCCAGATTAATTTCCATTTGTGAAGTGCATTTGGTTATTTGGATTGATGTTAAAATTTAAGTTGTAGTTTCAGTTAAAAAGTTACCAAGAAATCCCAGTGTTTGATTTGAAGTAATGGTGCAACAATTTTTTTAATATATTTTATTTGTTCGCATAATAAGGAAAGGATCCTCCTCCTATTTCGCATTATAAAATATTTTCTTTTAAATTAAAAATCAACTTTCATTAAATTCCATGAACACTATGAGAAACTTGTTTAGAATATCTCAACACATTGGAATTTTTTGTTATTAAATGAAGCTCTTAAGTAGTCGAACAAAAATCGCTTTCAGTGAGTTGATATTAGGTAATTATATTTAATACTAAAGAAAATTTAGGCCTTGAAAAAATTTTGTTGCCCAAAATTATGAAATTTTCTGTAGATGAATTAATTTACTTACCTTCTTAAGCAAATATAAAACAAATCTATATTAAACTCGTTCAGGGAAAACTATACATGTTTGTAGATGGCATGCCTAAGTGATAAAATGTATCGTTGCTCGAGACAAAACGAATTTAAAGCATGAATCAAAGCGACGAGTCTTATACAAATATCAGCCCATTAATAGTGTAGAATTACGTAACTCCAAACGAAGCTGGAAACTGTGTTTGTTCATTTTCGACTATTTGTTCGTTTCTCAAGCCAAAGTTTTCAGTCGGAGAAAGTTTACACAAACAAATATTGTAAACGCTTCAGCTGAGATTAGCGTTGAAAAATATATAGGTAAGCAAATTTTATGTCAGAATAGATTCTTTACTTTCCATTTTCCACATGTTTCTAAGGCATTTCTATTTTGATCATGGAAAAGGTTATTACTTTCCAGTATTTATTTTGGTAAAATTGCGGAGTCTGATATTCAGTAGGTATTACTGGAGATTTTACGACGAATTTTCGTTAGAAGTGTTATAGGTGAAGCGAACAGTAATGCAGAAACTTTGCAAAAATACCTATTTCCAAAGTTGTTTGTTTGTTTTTACCCAGATAAGCTTAATTTACCAGATGCAGGGTAACGTTGAATTTAATACTAAAGAGCGACAAACTTTATCCTTAAGTTTTATTGGAAAAAACAGGATGATAGCTACCTGTCATAAAAAAATAATATGATTCAATATAAATTGAATATTTTAAGTTTCTCTCTAGAACACGATTTTCACTTTTGTGACCTGACAACTAAAACATTTTTCTGCTTCTCAGTACAAGTGGACAGTTGGTTTCATCATTCACTCCAGTCTACTGTCAAATGTTTCTTATATTCCTTCTTTATTTATAGTAGAAATAATGAAAAACATCGAAATAAATATAATACATTTATAATAATACTACGAACTAAACTGTACATATATGTAGTCTGAAAATTGAATTAGTGCATATAAAAATAAATCAATTAACCTGTATTATACCGTAAAAAAAATTGAGTAAACTTTTTCTCAAAATTAACACAACTTTTTGTTAAAAATTGTACTAAAATAATAACTTTATTCGTTGAGTATTATTCACTCAACTATGTGTTAGATAAATAATTCTAGTGGTAGCATTGAATAATTTTTTATTTAGCTTGCTAAGTTATGTGTGTTATACTGGCATACTACACCTAATAAACTAAAGTCAATTCTTGATTACAACTAAGTAAACATATTTGCTATCTGACAACAGAGTCCAAGCTGCGCGTCGGTATCTGTTTATACATAAATATGTGTCCCCCCTACTCAGCAATACGTACTATTAATAATGAATGGAATGATTTTTACACAGTTTATTCTCATTTTCATATATACTAGTTCTTCTAACCTGTCATTTCTTTCTTAAAATAATAAATTCGCTCAAAATTCAGCACCAAAATAACTCCCATTAATGACACTGAATTTACACTATATCAATTTTGTGTGTGCTATCTATGAATCCAATGGAATAAGTTTTGTACATGCCTAAACGTATTTAAAAAATTTGTGTTATGTGACATCAATAAGGAAAATGATAAAGCTAATAAATAAATAATTGGTTACGTAAGTTCATTTTGAGTTAAATTGGCCATAAAAGTACGCAGGGTGTCGCGAAATTAATATACAATATTTTATCAAAGCATTGGACTCGAAAAAAGAAAAAGTTTGTATAAACATAGACGACATTGTGGCGACTATATGTCTTTAGAAATAAGCCATTGAAAATTGTTTTTTTTCCGTTCAATATAATGAAATGAAATTTGAAACATAGTGACACTATTATGTTATGAATCTAACGGTAAAAGAGAATTAGTCTGGAGCGTTCCAGATTGGGGCTGTTGTTTATAAATTTTGCTCCAATATTTTGTATGGAGACCTTCCAACTCTTTGAGTTAAAAATTATAAAACTTCAATTATTTTACAATGTCCTCCTTTTACATGTAAAAAAAATTGCTCTCGTTTGGGAGTTAAATTAATTCAAAAATTGTTACATGCATATCAATACTCAATATCTCTTAAAAATAATTAATCACTTGACGAATAAATTTTCAAATCATTGTTAAAAATAACAGTTATAAATAATGCTATGCATGCTATAAGATGTAGTTCCTAAAGAAATGAACGATTTACTTAGATGCAACAGACTTTCGATCAGTGTAATGTAAGTAAAAAATGTATCTATCGACCCTTTTAACTTAAAAAAAACGATAAATATTAAAGTAGCATTTGATTCATGACGGCCATACTTAGATTTATGAGTTAACCACCAAGTATCAGTTCGAAAAGCGAGTAACAAAACTTTTGAACGTTCTAGTTGGTATTGAATTTAATATCATCGGCTATGTACTCTAATTTTATTAGTTTTTCATAACGTTGTAAGTAGTAAATAGTTTTTCCAAGTATTTTTAATATTGTTGTTTTTCCATATTTTCTCTTTTTCGCTATAATTACAGTAATACCTAATTTTGTACAATATAGTTATCTCCAAATCTTCAAAAAAAATTTTTAAATATTGTTGTTTTCCATAATTTACGATTACTTTAAATAAATCTGTCTAATGATTCTTGTGGCTTGCAATATAATTTTTATCGGAGTGATACAAAAACGCCTTTTACTGTAATTTTCTTTTCAAAATTCCTAATTTTTCGACCAAACAGAGGGAAATTTTACATATAAAGAAATTAGCAAAATTTGACTCAAATGTGTCTCTCTCACTTCCATTTTCTGACATCTGTGACTAAAGTTTAGAAATTGACTGAAATTGATGAATTGATTGACTGACTGATTGATTGAAATTTGAGGAAAAGCAACAATCAGGGTCAAATATTGCTGGCTTCAGGACAAATTGTTTATGAATAAAAGAGATATTTTCATTTTTTCTTGTTAAGGATTTTCGCTTGTTCTCTCAAACATGTCATCCTTTGTTGTAGATTATAGTACTCATTGATCAGATTAAGCATTCTTTATTTTAATTTATTAGTTATTTGTAACAAAATGCTTACTAAAAAAAAGGCAAGAAAGAAACTATATTTTCACCTAATTCGAGTTTCCCAAATTAAAGAATGTTTTAAGTTACTGAAAGAGTATAACATATAAGTTTTAAGCAATGCAGCATTACAACTAAATAATTAGTCTACCAAATCATCTGAGCCAAAATTGACTCAAATCCCGTGGTAATACTACAAAACTATTTGATTTCCTTTCGACGCTTTCATAAATAGACCACAAATATGTCCTGCTGTGAAGAGACCAACGGGAACTAGAGTTACAGCATCATAAAGCCAAGTACGATGTTTATCGTGGCGCATCCGCCATAATATAGAAATATATGAAATTTTAAAAATGTCTTATGACAAATAAAAGAGTTCCATTATTATTCATTTTGGTTTTTCTAAATTTTTATAAACTAAGAAAACTGTGTAGATATTCCTTAGTTTTCAATATGTAGACCGTCAGATTAGAAACATATTCAAAACTTTGTCTTATAGAAATTATACTTCTTAGTATTTGAGAATTATTATTTCTAATTTTACTTGCAACTTTGTTAAACTTAGACATCAAGTTCTCTATTTTTGTTTTAATTATTAATATGACAATTTATTTTAAGTTATACCTAATTATTCATATATAATTATATATACAGTTTCATATTGTTTTTACTACTGACATATTAATTAAACTTTTGAAGCAAAGAAGTATGTTGGTAGCATTTGATTCATCATGAGTATGCAATTTATTCTGAAATTCAAGTGTAAATTTTTCAAAAGCAATTTTTGTACGTTAACATATTTACAAACAAAATATAGACATTGAAGAAAACGTCTAGATACAAGTTAAGCTAAGTACTAAATTATCATTATACATTATTGAATTAATTATTTTTTTAATATGGAAAGCTTCAATAAAGAATGGACGTCTTGGAGACACATCCAGTGCATGAATGAATCTACACTATTTGAACGCAAGACAGTCCAAGTATGAAAATTCAGATCGCTGTATGAAAATGACCATTCTACCACAAGAACATAATCCATTTTATGAAGTTGTGTTAGTTAGCAACCGGAAATTAAAAATGCTCCGACCTTTCCTTGAGGAAGTCCACCGGAAAGCGGAAAACAGCATCTACATCGGAGAGGTTTAATCAGTGATAACACGGATTCGGTGCCCTCAACCGACATAAATTTTTGCTAAAATTCAAATCCACCAAAATTAACCCACGACTATAATATAGGTTCCGTTTACATAAATAAATTTTATGAAAAGAAGTGTTACGCCACTGTTTTCGGTATATCTGAAAACAAACGTACATGCACCAAATTTCATTACAAAATATTTATTTATTGTAAATATTATATTTCCAAAATTTAGTTAAGGGTAATATTTAAAATATTTATTTAAGTAAAAAGTCCTGGCTAAACGATGATAGATATACAGGGTGTCACGCATAAGAACCGACACGGGGCAGGTACATGCAGGGATGTCCAAAATATTGTAATTTAACCAAACGTACCTGTATAGGAAGTTGCACCCCTGAGGATTTATTAGCCCCCAAAGTTGGGCCCTTTTTGAAAAAAAATAATATTTCTACACTTTACAGTAGAAAAACCAAATTTGGTACATGATTTAGGTTTATTACTGGTTTACTTCTTTGACTATGACTCACCCCTAAAATTGTACCGAACTTTTTTTCATTGACCAAATTGAAAAATAATAATATTAATTCACAGCAGAATTTAATTTTATAAATTTTTTTACTCTTGTTAGATTTTAAAAAACTTTATGGTTTTCAAGAAAAACCGTATTAACTGAAACAAGATTTTAACAGTGTTTATTAGAAAATAATCGAAAAGTCAGTAGTTACTGTTAAAATCTTGTGTCAGTTAATACGATTTTTCTTGAAAATCATAAAGCTTTTTAACATTTAACAAGAGTAAAAAAAATGTTTAAAATTAAATTCTGCCGTGAATTAATATTACTATTTTTTAATTCGGTCAATGAAAAAAAAGTTCGGTACAATTTTAGGGGTGTCATCCCCAATCAGTAATAAACCTAAATCATGTACCAAATTTGGTTCTTCTACGGTAAAGTGTCGCAGAGATATTAATTTTTTTCGAAATTTGAGGCCCCACTTTGGGGGCCAATAACTCCTATAGAGGTATGTTTGGTTAAATTACAATATTTTGGTCACCCCTACATGCACCTGCCCTGTGTCGGTTCTTATGTGGGACACCCTGTAGGTATTCTTCTTATGAGAGATACCAAGAAAATGTTTAAATGTTTTTATTTTTCATAGAACACAGTGACGACTCAGTTTCAGATTTTCAGGGAAATATCACTGATGTTTGTTATTAGTCACTCTATATTTACATTGAGATATTGCAGCATTTCTTTTTATTTTGCTCCTTATAATTTGTAGACATTGGAACATTTACCTATAGGAGGCTTTAGAAATTTTGTTTGTGTGAGAAATCTTTAAATTTGACATTATATTCCTATTAATACTTACTTTTATAGTGAAGTATATACCTATATCTAAGAAATGTATGATATAATTAATTTTATTATATTAATCTAAAAAGTTTAAAGGGGAATTTGAAATTAAAACTGAATTAGAGCATTGTGGTAATTTTAGATATTCAAAGCCATAAAAAAATTAGTTGTTGTATAGGCTATAATATATTGTTGGGAAAAATGATAACAAAAAAAATAGATGCCGTAACAATGACAATGACAAGAATGTTCAATTGGAAATAACAAGCTTCAGTAACAATTTGCAAAAATACGATATAAAAAACGTTTAAATATTTTTTTATGTCTCATAATAACGAAGATACATGGGCTTTAGAAAATCCTCTGCATATTAGAAATGAATCAAATTGTCAAGGATTTGTTTGTACCGTCAAATTAAGATTAAAAAAAAAACAGTGACTACCGTCTAAATTTTTTCTGTCTGTAACTATTTGCCTTTACCATGCTATGCCAGCAAAAAGGGGCCATTCTGCACAAGGTGGCACTTTTGGTAGATTTTTTATATTCCCCGAAGAGATAGATAAGTTTTCAAGAAAAATTCAGTCGCTAAAACTTCACCTCGATATCTTTATTTGTTTGAGAGATCCACAACAACTTATTTTTTATCTCTTTTCTGTGATGTTTTTTTTTTGTTAAATTGTTAATATTTTGGGGCACAACTACTCTGCTAATTAATGCCGAGACCAGCATTATGTAATTAACAGCTAGAATCATTCTTCAGCACAACCCACCAGACATATTATTTTCGAGATTATTAGCTCTCATCAGTATGACATAGACGGAACAGCTATTTTTGATGTCATAACTACAGACATTGGGTAAGTGTAGGTGAGATATAAATACTACTTCCATGATTTTAAAAATTTAAATGTTTTTGTTTGTGAAAGTATTTGATTACTTTGTTTTTGTTTATAGCGGTTTTTATGTAGTTTTTTAAATTCAGTTGTATAGTGGTATTTTTCTATAGCCAGTTTTTCATTTATAATACGAACTTTTTTAAAAATTGTTATAGTCCACCACAAGTGATGCCAAAAAGCAATAAAAGCTATATTTTCTCCAATTTTTATTGGAATAATTTGTACTTACCTCGAAATAGGTATGTACTTTAATGTCATTTTTCAATAAATATTTGTTAAACCGACTAAAAAAAACGCTTAATATTTTTGACACCCCAACAAAGTGTTGTTTCAAAAGAATTAGTCAATTTTTTCATTTCTACGCAGCCGGCAAAATACCAAAATAAACGAAGAAAAAAATGCGTAGTTTGTTTTGAAAAGGTAACCCATCCTCCATATCGCCCATTAGTATTTTACTCACATAGTAGAAAAATAATTCGCCGTGTTAGCTCAAAACTAATATTTTTTATTTAGCTGCTTTTAATTAAATATTACGAAATGTCATATCGGATATGCTGACTGCATAGCTTAAAGTCCGGTGGCGACAAGCAACTATGAAACAGAGGAGCACTCCACGTGGAACATAATCCTCGGTTTTAAGCACGTGCATGATTTTGCATTCTCAGATTCCATCGGACATTTTAGCGTCACATTCCACGTAGAACATTCATCTACTTCAGAACAATCTAAAATATTCCAAATTCGCAACACAGTCTGTTGATCGTAAAAAAAATAAAATTAAATCTCGTCTCTGTCCTAATCTAAACAGGTCGCAGATAAGGCGTTGAATTTAGGGTAGAGATTAGTATTTATTTTATGGATATTTTAACCGCCAGGGTTTATGCCTCGTAAAATGAAAGAATTATTGACTAAACTTGATGAATATCTTCTCAATGAAGCCGCTAAGTGTGGCCGGACGAAAGACGTCAAGCCATTGTAATATACTCTCTCTTAATTCACTTAATCATCAGTGTCGAGCCGAAGTGGAATTAAAATGGGGCCACTATTTTATGACGCTTTGTGACACGTTTTGGTAGCGTTATAAACTTTTATCGGAACTTTCTTTTCCAGCATATGATTTAATTGTACAACGTCGTAAGGCAGAATAGACTGGGTGAAAAGGACATTGGAATACAAAGTTATGACTTTAGTACCCCATTTTCTACATAGTCGTAAAGAAATGGCATACAGAACTCTTCTTTTGAATTACAGAATTGGCAAAGAACGAAAAGGTAGATAGGTTGCGAAAGTTGGATGAGAAGTAGTGATGGATCACTAGCAATACCTTTTAAGATGAAGCAAATTACATTTCGGTTTAAATTAGTATGTTTAAATGTCACAGACAACAATATGTTTTTTGATGTAATGTTTTGTTTGACGTTATTTCTTTTTAAATATGTACCTTCCCTGAAATAATAATAATAATTATTATTATTATTATTATTATTATTATTATTATTATTATTATTATTATTATGATTTGATTAATCACAGAATGCAAAAAATTATTAAATTAAATCGTCTTGCTTATCGAAATTATTTAACTTGCACAATTATTTAATTGTTTTAGTTATTATATTCCACATAGTCTTTATAAAGCCCCCTTTTCATTTACTTCCCCATTTACTTTAGTAATATCAAAAGCTGTATCAGTTAAAATTACGGCAAGCTCATCTGGAATAGCTTTTTCAAGTAGTTAATATTTTCTTGTTTTGAAAACTAAAACCAAATCTATGCTTGTAATTTTCAGAAAGATTTTACCGGTTTCGCCCTTACTAGCGTCATCTCTCTTGCACACATCAGGGCGACTAATCTTTCTTTCCAGGGCCAGTCCATAGTTTTAGGTCTATGGTCCTACCTAAAATTATCAGAGTGTTTGCCAAGGGTTTATTATTCAATGTAAACGACTAGATACGTTGGTATAATTTTATAATTTCACATTTTGTAATAAAAAAATATATTGTGTTTTCTACATCTCGTTTTAAAGGTTTCTGAAATAGACAGCTCTCGCAAGACGCATGCCGTTGCAGAGTAAAGTAGATATTTATCGACGTCACCAAATTGGAGTCCCGAAGGACTTGAAATACACCATTCCTTAAATTATCTCGTCGCCAGGGCTCTTTTCTGCAAACCCAGCAGTGCGGAGGCAGCTCCTGTAAGTAATTATTGTCCCTTATGACTAATTATTGTGCCTTGGAGTAAATTGTTTCTTCACGAACAAAATCGTTTGGTGAATATGTAATGACAATTAAATATTCGATACAGTTTAAATCAAGCTTATCATGGTTTTAAAACAATTCGCGTTCAGAAAGGTATGTGCAAATATTTTTGAAGCTAGAAAGATTGAGTTTTTATAACTAATATTCTAACCGAAGGACCAATAACGTACTTTTACTATTGAAACGATATATTTACTACTATTATAAAATAGTAACTGATCACTAGATCAAGCGGAGAATTTTAAAACGGTATTTGTAATCTTTCTATGCATATGATTTGGATTCTTGTTCTAGTAAAATTGGTATGGGCACTTATTTCTTCACGTTTTCTTAAAAAAAATAATTTATTTAAATTACATTAATACTTTTATGAAAAAATGCGAGAGTTAATAATAAAAAATAAAAGAAATTTAGTGAAGATGGCAAATATTGGTTCGGTAAAAAACAATTCACTATAGTCAAACTATTTAAAAAGTGGTAACATTGTACCATGGCCACCGTTTGTGGGAACAGTTTGATAATATAAATAGAGGTAGAAGAAATCACTGATGCCTATTGTAACACGTAGTAATTGTTCAATGGTTTATCAACACAAATAAGTTTGCGCCTAATATAACTCCACCTACATACGCGCTCTGGACACTGCGCTGTTGCGCCTACGTCTTATTCTTTCTAGCCGCTTTCTTTCTCAATCTCGCGAAGCTCTGCTTGAGTCAGAAACGTAAACTTATTTTGTCGGTCCGTACCTAAATCTAAATAGTGTGTTTTGTTATTACCTAAATGGAAATTCTGTATTCTGATATTTTGAATTTGAATCCCTTTGCATCCTTGATTAACGGCGCCCGTACCTTGTACACAAATTGAATGAAATAGTTTATTTTCCACTAAGCGGAAATTCGATTTAAGCAAAAATTCACCATACGTACCTACCAGCAGTATTTAAACAACAAAACAATAGGTTTGAGTATTTTATCTCTTGACTTGATATTAAGCTTTCGAATTCTTATTCCTAAATTAATTTTCATCGTCTTAAATCTTGCTTAACAAGTCTGTGATCTAGTTTAACATATAGTGAGATGAGGAAAATCGTTTTCATCTTGATTTGATGAAAAGGTTTGGGTCATATTTGCACCATCTGTAAGGTGTAGCTGGTGTCCTCTATCCAAAATCAATATTATTTTTTATACTAAAAGTCACACTTACTGGTATTTTCAACTTGATTGGTGCGATAGTTTTACATATATTTTCAGAGTTCGATTTTTTATAAATTTGACAATCTGTAAATTGAAAGAGGACAATATTTGATTAAGACATTTTAACCCCTAAAATTTCCAATTGTTGTTGTTAAACATCACATACCTACATTTCTTTTGAAATCTTTTTTTCGCTGCCACCTTCCTGCAGAAAGCTATTTTTATATCGTACTCTTTCCATAAATTCAGAAAAGTAAACTAATTTGCTCTTGTATATGTAATCTTAGTTATGATTACTGATTTCTCGCATGCTACTTTCAAATATTTTTTATCTCAAACCTCTCCAGAAAAATAATATTTATCAGATTCATCGTACCCCTTAATTTGTATAATAAATTTTTTGAGAAACTCGCAATGAGATACTCGAACAAATTTAATTACAGAAGATGATACTAAAATTAATTACTGCCATTTTTATAACTAATATGCCTTTAAGAATTAAATTATAACTTCTGCATGGAGTAGGTTATGAAAAATTACCTCATCTGTACCATTTTTCTGAGCATTTTTCCTTTCTTGTGTTATTAAATTTACAAACTGAACTTACATAAAACTTCGTATAGTTTTTGAAATTACTAGCAATATTTTTAATAAATAATCAGTTTAGACAGTGAAACAAAATAAAACGTTATTAAAACTTTCTTAATATAAAGTGATATTTTACTAATTACAATTTTTTGCATAAGGTATGCATATTATTTTCATTATTAACTATTTGTTTCATTATATTCTCGACTAATACAGAATTACAAATAATACATATAAATAAAAGCAACTTCATATACAGGGTGTTGCAATATTCTATCGACAAAATGGTAGATATAGTCTTCCAATCAAAATAAAAGTATGATAAAGTTTTATTTTTTACTTATTTCATTATTTTACACGCATGCTTAGATACAGGCATCCAACTTAAAAAACAAATTGCTATAATTTCACTTAAAATTTACAGAAATTCCATAATGTCGGAGGATAAAACAGAATCAATTCTTAAAAGAATTTTCAGTTTCGTAGCAACAAAATAAAAATAAAAGTGTATTCTAATGTATCTAATTTTGCTGGACTAAAAACATTGTTAAAAACAACGCGTTGGTGGACTTACGATCGTACGAGGCTTTTATTTTTTTCTTAGAGAATCACCTGTATAATGTAAAATATGTATTACAAAACCATGTATTACTACTTTTGTATTCATGAAACTACTAGAATTTTTAATACGTTTCACATATTCGCTAACATTAATCATATTGTTTTGATAGGAATTCTCAATATTCATAAATATTTCCTAGGAGTTGCAAAGCAAAAGCTAACGTAATAAGAAAAAGTACTAAATAAGAGTTAAAGTACTATTTATTCATTACGGACACAAATGAAAATTTATGGACGTGGACAAACCGGGAAAGCACTTTCTAAAAGCTGTTATTTTCCCTAATTTTGATTAGCGTGCATTTCTTTAACACACTGATAAAGTAAACGTTACATTACGGAAAAAAATATATAAATCTGTCGTTTAGTCCCTTTTAAATTATGAAACTCTGAAAGTACTTTTGAATTTTATGGTTTACTATAGAAAAAAGTTATATTTATATAATAGTATGAAAAACAAAAATTAATTCCGTAATTAGATACTTAAATAGGATGAATTTTTGTCAACATCAGAGATTTTGTACTGTGCATTCATTTTCGATCTCGTGTAAGGATATCTCGGACATTATTTAAAATAAAATGCTGCGGTTATTTTGTTTAGATAAATTTTTTGCTTAGAATCCTGTAGATTTTTTTTGGCCTTATGGACCAAAGATACATGTTTACCTAAATAGAATTCCTATTGGCAATGACCTAGATAAGAAGGGGTTGTTTTGAACTTTGCATTTTCAAAACACAAAAAAAAATTTTTCTATTTACACTATCTACTATATGAATTTGTTTTTCTTCATAGGCAGCTACATAAACAATTGCAATATTAGTAGTACATTTGTTATTAGTCATAGCCATCTTCATCCTTCTTTTATTAAGAAAAAAGAAACGGATGTACCTAACCTTTTGATATAAACATAACAAGCTATATATTTTTAGAATACGTAGAATTGCATTTTTTTAAATTCGACCATTAAAAAAATTAAATTTTCGAATATAAATCGAAAACTATTAAAGTCGTAATGTCTACATGACAAACTGTCATGTAGACATTACGTATCAAAAACTGAAAATCTTGTAACAAATAATAACCGAGATACCTTATCATAACATCGAAAATAAAATGTACATGAATTTTAAATATTTCATTATTTTATTTCTATGTGGAACTTCTTTTAGATTTCTTTCATTACGAGTATACCGAACTTACATTTGAAAACCTCTATATATGTAAAATAAAGAAACCACTAAGCTAAACTAAACTAAAGAAACTTGTAAATCTCGCTAAATAGTAGCAGCAAACCATCCCACATAATGGTACTTTATTTTGATGTCGAACTGTTTCACATTAAAAAACGTTAAAACTTTTACTCCGCCGTATTATTTGTAAACAGATCGCATTTATTCTTGTTTCCGTGCTGAGATATGCAGAAACAAATAAAGCTTACTCGCTTTAATCAGTTGGATTGATTTTTATTTCTAAGCACACTTAATTCCGAAGAAAATTCGTTTCCATTGATGGGGAAATTCAAATCTCGGGATGTAAAACGATGGAAATGGAAATTATCCCACACAAAAACAGAAAACGGGGTAGAAGATGGAATCCTATTGAATCCTTGTTAGCGAGGAGGGTGTCAAAGGATGGGTATTAACAAATATAATAAACATATGCCTTCGGTTGTAAATAGCAGTGAAATTATATTTATTACTTCAATGTCTTATTTAACAAAAGATTTTTAATTTTATGGTAACTATTTTTAATCTTTTATTTTTTTTAATTCTAATCTTCTCATATTGCTTTTTAAAACTATAACATGAGTTAGAATGTCAACATTTTATATTGTTTCGAAAAAAATATTTTCGACACTCTAGAAAGGAACCCATTTTCCTGAATAAATCCTGACAAGTCGCCCTGTATTTAAATATGTTTTTCCTTTTTCATTATGGTAAAATAAAAGCTCTAATGCTAAGGATTTTGGAGACAAAGAAATACTTTGTCTCTAGCAAATTAAAACGTTATTCTTCACGCTGTTTTGAATGTTACTTATACAACAACCGTGACAGACATTTGACGAAGGATAGGACACTATAATAAAAATATGTTCGCATGATACGCCCCGATGACAATAATATCACATGTAAATTGATAGGAGATGAAGAGAAAAAGTGATGAATTACACCCAATCCCCTGTTGTGGACTTAACACAATTCCCAAAAAAGTGTCTGTTTCAGACATTTTTGCATTTCAAATTACACGCTGCCTAAATTGGAAGCCGATGAAGAGTTGTGTAGTGTTTAAGCATAGCGTAAACAATAGTTTAAATATTTATCCTGAAACTGTAGAAATATAGAGTTAGAAAAACAATTAATTTGTTTTTCCCCATTTCAAATTCATAATCTACATTGTCGTGATTTGTTTCGAAACGGTAGATTATCTCCTAATAGCTATCGAAAAATTATAATACACAAACGTCTTAGGGTTTTTTAAAATCTATTATAAAGAGAAATTAAATATACAGGATCAGTCAAAGAGTCATATCGAAACAAAGTTGCTTTTTCTTTAATGGAACACCCTGCATATTATTCCATTTTTCAATTCTTCTCAAAATTCTAAACAAAACTCATCATGTACCATCATACCAAAATTAACCGTTTTCGAGATATCAAACTTTGAAAGTAGCTTTTTGATTTAATTTTATTGTTTTTTACAGAGAATAAAAAAGTATACTATGCCAGAATAAGTTTTGATAAACAACAAATATTTTCTTTGGAATTCTATTTTAGAAGGTGCACAAACCATTTACCTCCTGGCAGGTAATGAATTCGCCGAACAAAGTTTTGTAGTGAATCTAAAAGGGTGTTGAATAGTGGATATTTCATGCTTTATCCTTTCCTGCAACTCTTTGATATCTTGCGACCTATTTTTGTAGATTGAATTTTTTATGTGACCCCACAGAAAAAAGTCAAGCGGAGTCATATCGAGAGACCTAGCTGGCCATTCAATTATCCCTCCGCTTCCAATCCATTTATCAGGAAGAGTTTCATCTAGATATGTCCGTACCAAACATCCAAAATGTGGAGGAGCCCCATCATGTTGAAATTATTTGTTCTGCCTGTAAATTGGGATTGTTATTGTTCGGGAATAATCGTATAAGCTTTGGAATAATACGGTCTTGCAAAAGTAATAAATATCGTTCAGAGGTTAAATTTTCCTTTATAAAATAGGGTCCTATGACGTGTCCAATTCTGTAGGTTATTAAGAAAATTAAATTGTTAATTGGGACAAAGACGTCAAGTTCCATTGTGTACCATTTTACTTATTTATCCAGTTCAATGTAAATAAAACCTGCCTGTGCAAACTAAAAGTGCAGCGCAAATAAAAATTCAGAGAACTGTGAAGCGTAAATCTTAACATCGTCAGAAAGAAAACATGAACAGATTGAAGCCATTTAAACAGCGTGTTGGCCCGAAGACTGTTTGCTATTCTAATTTTTCATTTTCCGAACGAGTTGACAATGAAGTGGTAAAATCGCTGATGTCGCTCTTGTTTTGTTCAGCCCCGGCGCTTAAAGAGACAGCGGCGGACTCAAGTACGATATTTTAAGTCCTCGAGATCAATGGAAATTCATATTTCGCTTTACTACACATTTTTATCGGTACGGGCAATAGGAATAATCTGTACGGGCGGAATATAATATAAAAATATACGTATCTGTTGTATCGGCCGGGGCTGCGGAGTTGATAAAATTTTTGCTTGCTACGTATTGATAAGTCTTCTTTTTGCCGTAATGCCATGCTCGAATACAAAACGCCCGTTCAGATAAAATATCGCTGATCCTAGGGCTGCAAAAATCACCACAGAGACGTATTATTATGTTACAATTTTACTGTTTTTAAACATACAAAAAAACCTGTAATATATGACAAACTATAAAACATAGACTTTACTATGGTAACCTCAATAAAATCGAAACAGTATTAAAAATTTAACATGTCCTTATATGGGGTGTTAGAAGTTTGACTGCCATAATCTTAACAAACGATAAAATACATTAAAATAAACAAAAAAGCCTTATATGACATGGGTCCTAACTCAACCATTTCCGGGAAATAAATTATCAAAATCTTCAATCTTCAAGTTGTACAAAAATTCGATTAATTAAGGATTATTGACATAACTGTGTCCACAGAATACCATAAAATACAATGTTTATCACTTTTTTTAACCTGTTTATGCTTAATTCTAAAAAATAATTAGCGGTGTAATAAATTTAAAATTCGATAAAATTCATATCGAGCAATGTGACTAAGCTGTCCAGCCAGCAATACGCAATTCAGTTGGTATCTGGAATTGGACAGTGTCTGAGTGTTTTTTTGGTACCACAATTTCCTTTTCTTGAGGCGTTTTCCACCTAGTGCGCGAAAATTGGATTCGAAAGTGTCGTGCGTGCATCGAAAATGGTGGTGGACATTTTGAGCATATGTTATAGTTTATTTTGTACTTGTGCGTTTAAAAATTACTGAATTTTGCTTTTTGGTAAGTACCTAAATTGTTTTTAATACGAATGATTTTAGACGACCTGAATCTTTGGGTACTTTAATTACATATTTTTAAAGTTCAGTTCCTGTTTTAAAAGATCCATAATTACTAAAATTCGAGCTAAAATTTAAGCACAACACATCTTCGTACCTACTACAATTCGATACATTTTATTTTATTTATTTAAAAACTGGAAAACAATTGTCTTGAAATTTACTAAATGTTTCGCAATAATAGTTGTTTACATTTTTTCCGTAGGACAAGACTGCCGCGTGCATACGTGATATGCATCAGCTATGTAGGGTTAGGTTAAACGATGTTGTCAGGTTGTGATGAAACTCCCCATTATTAATACTCGCTGTATTTTGAAAACTGTTAATCTTACTTTTTTGTTCATTTATGATTTACTCTATCTCATACTGAAGTAATGACAGTCAAACTTCTTACGTCCTGTATTCAACGATAAATAAAAATTAGGTACATTTCTGAAGATATGAAACACCATCTATAATAATGCAAAATAATATTAGAATATAAAGAAATTCATTTGACGCAACCTATTCGAAACATATTAATACCTTGTAATACATTTTGGTCAAAGAATAAAGCTGATGCAAAATGTTATTTTTTCCGGCAATGTTTTTTTCCTATTTTGGATTGTTTTATGTGTTTATATACAATGAATAAATATTAAAAAAATGTTCAATGGGGTGCTTTACACCTTTACAGATATTGCCATAAAATAAAATAATATGGCAAAAGACCAGTACTTTTTTATTTTTGTGTGGTAATGTAATGTAATGTAAAAGGGGAACCAATTTGGCGGACAACTGTGACGAACTAAACTATTCGTTAATTACGCCCTCTGTTAATAGGAAGCTCAATTAAAATCTCATACCACCGTCCTTCTTTTATTCATAATATATACAGAAAAGAGTTACTAGAAGAAGTTTTCTGTAATGATATGTCTATAGTCTAACACGTCATAAGTTGATAAAAATGTCGTTATTAGCGAAATTGTTTGTATAATTTGCATTTACTCTCATTGTAGAACAGTATCCAGTGACAAAATATTACACAATTTTTTATGCAAACATCCCATAGTAAAACTCTCATGTAATATCAAGCATTCAAAAACTAGTACCTCTATTAAGCTATAACCCAAAACTAACAGTTCTCGTACCGTTATATGGGCATTCAATTAAATTAAACGTCACCCTGTGATATTTATACAATATATTATTCAGATTGTACCTAAATTGTTCCATGGAAAGTACAAATTGAATTGATTGATAGTTCCCTACATGATATCGACTTGGAAGCTTAGCAACAGAGGCCGTCAATTTCATTACCACCCCAGATCAATTTTATAAATTTTGTATACGACAAGTCTCTGGAAATAACATTTCTTTTCATGATGTTCCATACGGGATAGACAAAAAGAAAACAGGTGGCAAAGAAATTCGTTTCCCACTATATTTTTTATAAACCTTCTCTTTTGACACATATTACAATTTTTTGAAGCCATTATTCTTACCCTGACATTTACTCATACACCGATACTGAAAAAAAATAATGTTAATGGAGATATATTCATTTTAGTAGTTAATTTACATATGTAGGTGTTAATTCGCTGTGAAATTTAATATTCTGATAGGAATAGTAAAACGACAATTTCACCCCGTCAAAGAAATTAATGCAACCCAATAATTTAATAATTTGCTTACAGACTGACAGTTTTGTGTCTAGAGAAGACATCCTTGAGGCATGGAGTAGGTTTGGATCACAATTTGTTCAAACATAATGCACCGTTTAAGTATACCGTGGTTAGTTTTTCTCGTAGTAAGGAAGAAATAAAAACGAATCATACTCGGACGTCCAGATCTCCAGTGAACGACGTTGTTAGCAAAAATATCACCTTGGTTCTGGAAAATTTGTTAAAAAATTACGAGAGTTCTCAGTTGCCAACGCATGGAAAAGGTATTAAAATTATATTCATTCATTTATTCATTCATTCATTCATTCATTCATTCATTCATTCATTCATTCATTCATTCATTCATTCATTCATTCATTCATTCATTCACTCACTCACTCACTCACTCACTCACTCACTCACTCACTCACTCACTCACTCACTCACTCACTCATTCATTATCGTTCCCTACAGAATATCCAATTACAGGCAGGAAAGTTCTTATATCCACAATTTATATGTAGATAGAAATAAATCTAAATTAAGTAAATTAAAATTAAAACATTTCATACCTACTAAAGTGTATAGACTGGATTTAGTTAAATGAAACGCAAATTCTACCAGATAATTTCGAGACCAAAATATGATAATTGGTTCTGATAAACTTTGTTCCAAAATCACTTAATTTTGGAGTTACAGATTGTAATTGAAATTAAAATGAAATATATTTTTCTAACTGCAAAACTAATGAATCATAGTCTAATTGGACATGAGGTATACATAACAAAATGATTTCTTCCTGTTCTAATTGTTGCTCAAATCATTTTTCTATTTCCGCAATTTAACTTAAGAAAAATCACTTTTGAAAATATCTGAAAAATTTTAAACAAAAATATTTCCTCATGTTATAGATTGATATTTTAATTTCAAATTTGTTTGAAAACGCCCTGTATAAAAAGCAAGAATGTTATCTATCCTCACATTTTTTTCTAAATTTGGTTTCTGTATAATTTCGCTAAAGCTTCGTAAATTCCGTGACCATAAAAATGAGCCTTAATTTGAAAGGAAGACTCCTATCTGGGCCTTTTGTCACAAGGACTCGCTCAGCTTATTTTTGTAACAAATTCAAGTACAAAGATAAGAGGTTCTTTACGTCTTGTGATAAGGACCACAAAGTAAAAGTAAAAATTCAGCTTAAATTATGATATAGACAATCGTAGTTGCAGATCCAGAAAAACATTTCTCCTTGCCTTGAATTTTATTTAGGAACTCGCATTCTTCTGGATTGATATCCAATATCCAGTACACAAACTGCAATTTAAGAGAAATTGAAGTTTTAACTGAAATTGTCTGACGCTGAGAAAGAGGTTTCATTGTTGTAGACCTCCCTTAAAATATGATACTGATATTTTCGTGTCAGTTTTAATTGTATGTTGCGATATTAGTAACAATACCTGCTAGTTAAAATTAATAAAACTGTCGATATGACACGTAACTTGAAAGTGAGCTGATACAGCAACGTCTCTCAAATTTCCAATATTACTTTTCTTCGGATCTACAATATTTTAGCTCACTGAAAAATATCTGGCAATAACCAAGGTACAGGTCCTAGGCTAAGTACTTTTATTATTGTATTTTAATAAAAATAAATAAGGGGTTTACGTTGCTAGAAACTTTAAATGGGATATTTAAAAAAATTATAAAATTAAAAACTTGAACTTAGTACTTTTTAGTGTCTTTGGAGTTTTTAACTATTCAAAAATAGTTGCTTATAATGCTATTTATTCAAATTTAATAACCATTTTTTCCATATGATCTACAGTTTTTGTTTGTTACTGTAAAAGTCTTGCATTCTGATCTGCAAGTGTCATTTTCTCCTAAATATATATTTTTCAGACTATTCTACAGATGTCTTTTTTAAATATGTAGAAATATTACAAGTTCGGGTAACAAAATTTATTTGTGACGTAGAATTCACTATTAAAGAAGATCAATGATTTTAGTGACATCCTTTATACTTGAAATTGAAATTAATATACTTTGTGCCTCATATAGAGTTATTGCTCAAATCTAACAAATTTAGCTTGTCAAAATCTCAAATCTCAGTTGACGATTAATATGCTACAAGTTCAATTTAAATCCTCTTTTGCTGGCGCAGAAGAAAAATGTCATTTATACATAAACTCGATTCTCGCAATACGACGAATCTTTATCGAGCAGTTTTTAATATGCCCAGGCTCTGATATACCTTTACAAAAGGTTGTCATCTTGAGGCAGTCTTTGATCTCGTAATACACATAGTTCACCCGGCACATCGGAAACCGTAAATTCTTTACTCCATTAAAATGCGAATTCCCAACGAAGCGCCGCATATTTCGCCGAAATTTCCTAGAAAACGGCGTTTGCCTCATAGCTTCACCTAGTTTTATTCGTTAACTGTTTTTACAATTTAACGAATTTAGTTTTGCATTAAATCAACTATTTAAATTAAACTAATAAAAATGATGAAAAAGGTGGTTTTAGGGCTTTCACTGCCTTGCTGATATTTAAAGTACTATGATGAATGATGGAAATTAAACGAAATATTTCCATATAAAATATGTATTCATGTTTTTAAATACACTTAATACTTACAACTTCTTGATACTTTCTATTTTTACTATTATTTGTATCAGGTGTCCCATAATTCACGCAAGATTTGAATTTGTGCGATAAAGGGTTGTCAACGAAAAAAAAGACAGTTGACAGCTGACAGTTCAAGGTTATTAAAAATAAAGCACTTCACGAAAGAACAAAGCATTTACATTGCTGAGCAATATTTTGTCAGCTACAGTTTGCGATTTTCGTGCAAAATATAGTCGGAATAGTGATTTAACATCATCAACTGTGAAGATTTTTTTTGAAATTTTGGGGTTTTTTTTTTTTTTTTAATTAAACACATTTATCAATTGTTGCAAAGGATAACTGTATAATAAATATAATTTTAATTGTAAAATCTAATGTAATATGTAATTTTTGTTGCACTAAACTTTTTTAATTTAATGTTTGCCAAACATCATAAAGTCTAGCAACTGAAATTTTATTTAATTTACTCTTTACCTATGGTTAATATAATTGGTGCGTTCTAAAATAACACCTATTTTACTGTTTTCAGTTAAAGTTTAAAAACATAATGAACTCCACACGTATTTTGATAACAAAATTGTGAAAGCATCGTTTCCCTCTTGAACAAAAATGATATTATATACGTTTATTGCGAGCAGCTCAAATTCTAAACCTTTTTACAGCTCCAATAACCGAACTGTTTTAAATTCTGTCCCATTAAGCTTTAACAAAACAAAATTAACTCAATTTAGTACCGTATATTCCTCTGACACACATCGGTAAGCTATTATAATACTATACTCTAATGATGTGATTCTTTGTAATTGGCTTTGTTTATTTTTCAAATATCCTAAATGAGGTTTAGAATTACAAGGTAATCATTTGTGAATGCCTTACAGAGGAGTTATAAAATACATAAAAGAAAATGAAGCACAATTTTCAAAATAAAAAAAAAGTGAATTATATAGGTACTTAATATAAAGGCTCCTAAAAATTTTGCTATACTTTGTATGTGTTATACACCCTGTAAAATATACTAACGTTTTTATTTTAGATGTTCCAACAATTGTTGAAACAAACATATTAATACGCAGCATGGGACCTGTATCGGAATTGGATATGGTAATGCAAATCAATATACCATAGCATAAACATCTGCTACACAATTTCTACGTTCACCGATTGTTTCAGGAGTATTCCATGGATTGCTATTTCAGGCAATACTGGAGGGACCAAAGATTGTCCTTTCTAGGACCCATCAAGTCGTTGTCTTTGTCCATCAAAATGCTGGAGCGTATATGGAGGCCAGACACTTATTTTTATAATGGGAAGAATTCTTATGTTCATACTATCACTGTTCCAAATAAGCTGTTGAGGATTAGTCAAGAAGGAGATATTTTGTACTCTATGAGGTAAAATTTTACTCCAACTTCTATTATATACTTCGTAATGTTTTTTTTAAACAGATTGACCATCAAAGCTAAATGTCCAATGGAATTAAAAAGCTTTCCTATGGACCGTCAATCATGTCCGCTAATTTTGGGAAGTTGTGAGTATTTGTTGGTTCCTGTGATGTGATGTAAATATATTTTAATTCTAGTTGCTTATACAACAAAGGATCTAATTTATCATTGGCAAAATGACGAAAGCGTTAATTTTGTGCCAGGTATGACCCTGTCACAGTTCGATTTAATTAGTTCTCCATATAGAAACTTTACAATAAAGAGGAAAGAAGGTAAGATCAAATCACATTAAAAACTACAGCGTAAGACTATCAAATCCTCACAAAATTTTGCTTGCGTCCCCTTTCAGTAGTGCTAAATGCGTATCTGAAGACGTAATTAAACTCTATTCATTGCTTCTCTTGTACTAACTGTTTTTACTATACTTTCAAAAGCCAATTTATCTCAAAAACCCTTCATTAACTCTACAGAAATAACTTTGCGTTCATCATCACCCCCGAAAATATAGGGAAATAGACTACCAAATAATTACTCAAAATTGTAACTATTTCATATCTTGTGAATTTGGTAATGAACGTAAAAAACGTAAAAAAATATATATTTTTAGGCCAGTTCTCTGTATTGCAAGTGTCCTTCAACCTCCAGAGACACACAGGTTATTTCCTTATCCAAGTCTACGTCCCATGTATCCTCATAGTCGTTCTCTCGTGGGTGTCCTTTTGGATCCACAGGGAAGCCACTAGCGATCGCGTAGGTCTTGGCATAACAACGGTTCTAACCCTCTCCACCATAAGTCTGGACTCCCGCACGGATCTCCCCAAAGTTCGGTATGCCACCGCCTTAGATTGGTTCCTTTTCATGAGCTTCTTCTACTGCATCGCCACGCTGCTAGAGTTCGCGGGTGTGCACTACTTCACGAAGGTGGGCAGTGGAGAAATACCAGTGGATGAAGACGACTGGGAAGATTGTGTGGATTCAGAGGAGGAGTTCATTGGTGGCACGGCTACTGATTTAGTCCATCTTGCGAACAGTAACACTGATGGTAGTAGAAGGCGAAGGAGTTCGCTTATTTGCCCTATTTATAATGTGAGTACTTACATCCAGTGCGTCCGAAAAGTGCAGAATAAATTCAATACAATGTAATGTAAGAGTAATTATTTCTTTTTAAATGCTCGATTTTAATAATTTCATATAATGTGTCTAGATGAGAAGTAAATGTCATTAATAGAAATTACATGTCGGATTTATACGCACTGTATAAATATTAATCTATATCCGCACTACAATTCTTGATTACAACGAATTATTAGATGTGTTCTAACTCCTAATTATGTTGCAACTTCAGAATTCTTCTCTGCATTATGAAAGCCGGAAAACCTCTCTCACTTCCAACACTCAAATTACCCCACCGCCGCCGCCAATTCGCTTGACCATGGAAAGGACTACTCAAACTGAGAATAAATTGCCTAAATGGAAGCAATTCTTATACTGTTTGAAGGGAGACGATAAATTTAGGAAACAGCGGCAAAGAGAAGCAGCCTCTAAAGGTCCAGGTACAATTCACATAATTTCATTTAGTTAAAATCGCATTTAACTGTTTTCTTTTCTGTTAAAAAAACTTTTTTTACATATTCTAAATATGGAATAAGTATTTCTTGAATTTTCAAACAATACGGATAAATATGAAAAACAGACAACGCATTGAAGATCAAATGCTTAGTTCTACATTTCTATAAACAAAAAGGATTCAAGTACAGCTTGATCAAACCCGTCTTGTTCGATTTAACCTCAAACTCGAATCTCATGATTCATAATTGTCGGTTGGTTTTTGTCTTGCGCCACTGGAATACTACAGTGTAGGAAAGTACGGATGATCTATCAGAAGTTACGTGAGAGCGATAAAGTAAGCCATAGAAATGCATGTGATAGACAAGGATGTCTATAATGAAGGTATCTAATAGTCAACGCCCATTTCGCTCTTCCACAAATAAGAAGTGGATCTTATTTGTGGAAGGGCCTTCATTTTAGCCATCCTTGTCTATCACATGGATTTCTATGGCTTACTTTATCGCTCTCACGTAACTTCTGATAGACCATCGATACTTTCCTACACTGTATACCTAATAGTATGCAAAGCTTGCGCAAATTTTCCCTGCCGCTAGTGTGGATACGTCTATATAAAGGTGCCGTTTTTTCTTAAATGTACCAATTTTAAAAGGTCCTTCGTAGCATTACACGATCTAAGACATCTAAATTTGCTTCTGGCCGTGCAACTATTTCATGCAGTTCCTAAAAAAAATTTATATATCGCCATTTTGTACTTCTTCGGCCATAAGTTTAAATATTGGATAATGTGTTCATTTTCACTAATTTACACTTTACGATTCACAAGTGATTTGAATTCCATAGTCCAAATAAACTTTTTTTCTCAGACTGTACCGGTGTTGTACTGTTCAACGTTTAGACAGAAAATGAGCTCCGGTGCTAGTGTGGTAACGTTGTCACTGCGCATCTGAAACTTGCGGATAAAATGAATTTGGTCGAGCTGTATCTACCTAAATCAAAATAAAAACATTGACAAACTGAAAACGATGGTAACAATAGTTTTCCTCCTTGTTCTACCGGAATTTACTTTAACGTGAATAAAATTTTACACATCAACGAAAATGGTTCTTATATATCCAAAAATTTGTCAATTGCCGATTGTATGTGCCTTTAGTCATTACAAAATACTTTCAATTTTTGTTTTATTTATTTGATTGTCTGAAAATTTCTTTTCGGTTTTTTATACAACGAAATTTTACTTATCCTTCTTTAATTTGGTAAAGAATAATTATTGTGTTTTAATGCTCACAACTTTTAGGTTCTCAACATGGGCACACTAGGCACGTAAATAGCGTTTCTTTGATCGACAGGGCAGCGAGGATACTGTTTCCCGCATCGTTTGGTTTCTTCAATCTGTGCTATTGGATGGTGTATTTCATGACACAAGAAGACTTCAAATGGGGCGATTCTAAACTCAATCCAGTATAAGTTAACAAGTCTTTTATTAAAATACTTAAATAATATTTATTTATGAAAATCTAAGGAAAATGCTAATCAACTATAATCTTAAGGAGATAATGCTTATTTATATGTTTACATTACTAAAAACTAATTAACTGATAATAAGTTACTTTCATAAACATAAAATAAATGGAAAATTAAATAAATGTATGTTTAGTGTTATCTGCAATATCTAGTAAAGCGATTATTCGATTATTCACCATCAGTAGAACCACCAGTCAGACAAGATTTGAACCTAGTAGTTGTGAATTGCAGTACTAGTTGATACAAATAATACTTTATGCCAGAAGGCACTGAGTAGTAGTGACATTTAAGATAAATAACACTGTGGGTTACGTATCTCACCCACCCTTAAAAAACCTTGCCAATATAGTATCATATGTAAGAGGATATTAGTACATTTTATTTAAAATCATTTTTTTTGTAATATTCTAATAACGTAATCGGTACAAATTATGGTTGGTTTATAAAAAAGTATTAGTCCTAACTTAGCCGTAACTTAACCTTAATCTTAGTCCTAAAAAGTTAAATGTACAGAATGTAATGTATCGGTTTATAAAAATCTTAACCTTGCCCTAGTTCTATACACTACATTTTGTACATTTAAATTTTTAGGACTAAGATTAAGGTTAAGTTAAGGCGAAGTTAGGACTAATACTTTTTTATAAACCAACCATTAAAGTTATAGCTAATTTGTGAAATATATTTTTTATAAACCAAGCAACCATATTGTAAAATAATAAATAAAGATTTCCTTATATAGCACAATTACTATTTATTTTCCCTAATTAAATAGGTATCAGTGGAATCAATAGTAACATAGGATAAAGATCATCTTGAAAATAAATAGATAAAAGGCATGGAAAATTATATTAAATATTGGATGGTAAAAAGAATTAAACAATTTATATGTAAAATAAATTTCACAGGAGGTACGTACTTGGTACGTAAACTTTTTAACAAAGTTAATAGTTATATTTGGTAACTGTTATTATATGAGAAGATGAAGAAGAAAATTAACCTAACCTATATTCAAGGAAATGTTAGGTTACGAATTAGAATTTGTGTAAAATACGAAAGTAATCCATTTTTTTAATATTAACCCAAAATTATGGTACTGATAAATATTCAGACCACATTAAGATTAGGAATAAAGCATTGTAACCCCTTATTAATAATTCAAGCTGAAAAACTACATACTTCCCCATCAAACTCAGCTTGGCACAATGATAGTAAACCTAAAAAGTTTTTAAAATATAATAAAGAGGTTTATCCCCCTCAGTCTCCTGAAGAAGAACCGAGACCAGCTGTAAGATATTAACAAAAATTTAGAACAATAGTTACCTTACACTTTTATTTCAGTTTGTATGTCATCAACGAACAAACATCAAGTACAGTCCATGGAAGATGTGGTACATAGCCTCTTTTATAAGAGGAATGCCGGTTGATGAAGCAATTAAACAACTTAAGTTTGTTACAAAAAAAGGAGCCAAAGACGTAAGAGAAACTATAGAGGAGGCAAAGGAACTGGCTGTTAAGGAGCATAATGTCGAATTCCCTAGCAATATGTGGGTTGGTAAGTGAACAGACATATATTGAGAATTGTGTTTTACATGTAAAACTAATAAACCAGCAGTATTATGGTTCATTGTCACAAATTCTAACAATCAATTTTATCGATGAATGTAAAAGATACTTATTATGTGCGAACTCCCGTAATTTTGTTCTTAACCATGACACTAGGTTTTAAGAACATGAATTTTAGTGTTGCTAAAAATTAACGATATTGAATTTATAAAAATGCATTAGAAATATTCTTTAATCAAATGTTATTTCAGCCGAGTCATTTGTTAGTAAAGGGCATGTTGTAAAAGGCATACGAAGGCACGCCCGAGCTAGATTTGGAGTCGTTGAATACTTCCATTGCCATTACTTTGTAAGATTGGAAGAAGGAAAACCTCCCAAACATTATTATTTGCCGGCCCCTCAGCAGCCTCACGAGCAATTACAAGACTGGCTCGCAAACATGAGAAAGAGGAAAATCACAAACTCATAAATTACCTTCAAATTTTTATTTTTAATAATAAAATAACTTAACAAATAAGAGCAACATCAACGTTAATAATAAATTATTAAATATAAATAGGATTTTTTATTACTTAAGTGCTACTAAATAAGTACGTTAATAATTCCGGTTTACTCATCTCCCTTTTATATTTCTGGACGATTTCCTGGATTTTTAGTCTTCTGCGGACATGTGGAGGCTGATAACTGCAAAATCGTATTTTTAATTCTCTCGGCTATCTTATTAAATTCAATATTTACCTGTCTGAATCTAGTCGCCTTCTACGAGCCATATTCAAGGCAGTGTAACGTACAAGAGGACCTAGAGCTCTTCTACTAACGACCATTCCATCCACCAATGGCGAAGCTAATCCTACACGCCCTGTAGGTCCTTGCAAATGAATCCTTAAAAGCCCGGTAGATAATAAATGCAAATAGATCACCAGAACGTCGCTTGTTTTAGGAACTGCTCCTCTTTCAAGGCCCGTGTTCATACAATTTAAAAGATCGCCTAATTCAAAATCAATGTTATTTCATTATACTTCGTTTATTACTTTCATGTTACCTATTGGAAGATTTAAATGGTCCTCAAAACTTTCCAACCAGACAACCATTATTTTTGTATTGGTGTGAGGGTGTATGTTAGACCGATGCCCAGCTCTTTTTGGAGGAACGGGTTGCTTTTCCAAATCGAGGCTTAAGGTTCTCTTGTCTCTGTTGGAGTCGCCCCAACTTTTATCGTTCCAAGCTATGTATACCAAAAAAATCCTGATTTATTTAAATATTAATATTTTTAAGGTATTTTCAATTTACAAAATTTGTTCCTAATATTTTCATCTCCAGCATAAATTTTTAACGAAGTATTATTTCGAAAATAATACAATAACCACAAAAAAATTTGGTCCAAACGAAAAACTTATCAATGTACCAATATTTTGATTTAGGAGAAAATAGCATTATTTTAATCAAGGTTAAACTACTTACAAGACAAACTGCTTGTATTGAAACTAGGTTGATCCATTTGAGATTCAGAAGATTTTATCTGAGAGGGTACAACAAATGCTATTTCCGAGCAAGCATCTGCCCAGTAAAGAACATGAGATGATCCATCGTACAATTTTTGTTTTGGTGTTGTACTCTGTTCCGCACCCGTTACAACTTTCCAACTAGTTGATGTGTGGCCAGTCCATCCTGAAAGAAAAAGCAAAAATGTAAACCGAATATGAAGTAATTTCATTGTTTTACCTGGATGCTTGTTAACTTCAACAGGCCACCCTAAGCTGTGTATAAATTCCCAAAAATAAGAAGAAATACTACCCTGATTGAGAATGTTGCTTACAATGTCTTGCGCCTGAGTTTGCTGAGATCTTACGTAAAATATATGCACCGTATCGCAAGTCCTTGGACTCATATTATCGAGAAGACTTAAATCTCTGCAAAATTCTGTAGCACTGCTGTCGATGGCCGATAAAGTAGATCCATTCTCCTCCTAAAACTGAAGCATTATTTTTATTCAATAAAAAAAGTAGTGCTTCTTTACCTCTGAGTCATCGAGTGACAATAAACCAAAATGCGACAAAAACAGCCTAGCAGTTTGAAAATCATGACAAGCTGGGGGCGGAGTACATTCTTCTAAAACCGTAGACGACTGCAGTTGAGCAATATTCAATTCGACTGCTGTTTGTCTTCCCATCAACTGAGATAACATCTCCGTTTCTTTACTGATGGTCTCGTCTTGGGATAATACTGATTCTAGAGATGGAATGGACTGATCTCTAAAAAGTTATTCGAAAATAACCTCGCACTCGCAACAAAAAAGAAATCGTACTTACACTTTACATTGTATCACTCTATCGACACTATCTGGGAAGTATTTTTGCTTGACCTGGGATCGAACGGGGGTATCCTGCATAACCACTGGCCGACAGGCGTTATGTGCGTGGTATTTTGTACCCGATCTGTGTCTCGGCAAATGCCTGAGTTGCATAGTCCACGCATGCCTGCCAAACGGTCCCCGAATTAGCAGAGTAACTGTAGGCTGTGGGTCCTAAAATTTATAGGCTTAAAGCAGCATCGACATGTTAGGGCTTACTACAGGATTTGTCAACAAAACACTGCAGATAAAACATTACATATAGATACAAAGTTTGAACAAATTTTCGAACTGTACAAGACAAAAGACAGTTAAAAGACTGGGCAGAGGAATACAAATTGTGAGGGTTTACACAGACAAATTGTTACATGTGAATGCTCCCCACAATGGTCGTAAAAAACATAAAACTCTTCTACATGATTTACTTGAATATTTCATTCCAATGTTACTCCAAACTCAGGAATTTAATTCATACATTTTAGAATATCTTCCCCAGTTTTATATTTCCGTTAGATAAAACAATTGTAGTAAATTACATAAATTAAGATTACGAAAAATATGTATATTCCACAACGATGTGAGTCCGAGATATAACAAACGACATGTTTTCATTATTCTGGTTGCAGTATAATTTATAATGAGAAACTACCTTCTATAAGCAATCAGTAATTTAAAAAATGATTAGTGTGACTGAATTAATTACCAATAAGAGGATGTAATGAACATTATTCCATTTTTTTCAATAAAACATGTACCTACATCAAAACGAACTTTCTTTTTTTATCAAGTACTTACCTGATCATTTCCTAGAGGTTCTTCCAATAGTGCCAACATAACAGAACCCTCGGTAACAAAATACCTAAACCTTTCAACAGCTGCCGACTGATCATTGCGGCCAGTCAGCCAAGAATTGCAATGCTTCAGAAGCGACACCTCATCTAATAACGAAGAAATGGATTCCGGGCCGCACTCACTCGGGAAATAAGCGACTTGTTCCAAAATTAATGTTAACAGGTTTTCTGCAGCATCACGTACTCTCAAAGAGGCAGGTTTCAGCTCTTTCTCCTCTTTCATCTTCACGGGTTCTCCGGGTTTTCCGACTGATTTAGTACCCGATACTCCCAGTTCTGCAACTTCTAAAACCTAAATGTTTTTGCGTTTTAGAAATAGTAACTGAAAAAATCTGTTTGATATTACCGTTGTGAGGCAATCTTTGTCTCTTAATAAATACGGATGTTCTAGTAGCCACACAGAGCAACACTGGAAAGCTGCTACGATTGTAGAATGTAAATCTTTGGAATGGGCGGGTGGTGGTCTTGAACATTGATATACAATGTAATCACATAACCATTTAACTGCCCGTTTACATTCCATTGCATCTGAAATTTTAAGATTTTTATTATTTTTTCAATTATACTTATGTCAAAGTTTAGTGCTTAGATCAAAGACAAACTAAGTGCAACTTTGATAAGTGTTTAGAAATTTAAAAAAATAGGCATATTTGAAAATGTCAATGATAATAACATACATATAATATAGGATCATTTCCATAAGGGCAACTATACAGGGCTGGAAAATCCACATGGTCCATCTGCCTTTACATGAGAGTGACAAAATAAAGAAATCCGTGCGATAGACTAGACAAGGATGGCTATAGTGAAGATATTTCATAATCTGAATAGTCACCGCCAGTTTCGGGTTAGAAGTGGGAGTGACTATTCAGATTATGAAAAGTCTTCAATGTAACCATCCTTGTCTATCGCACGGATTTCTATGGCTTACTTTATCGCTCTCACGTAACGGCCGATGTACCATGGGGACTTTCCGAACCTGTATATAAAAAGTTAAGTGGACAATGAAATACTTATAAAATATAATTGTTATTCTTCAATATTCTACTGAATTTTATCGAAATCAAGCGCAAATATATGACTCTACTGACAAATTGTATACTAGAATTACTTATATCTATCGAAGTTAGATCATCGTCATATTTTTGTATCTCTTTTTACTGCATAAAACCAATTAAAAACCAAAAAATGACAAACTACATGTTAAATTTCTAATATATTTGGAAAATACAATCAAGCAAACACTTTTTATCATAATACTATATTCCTACAAACAAACCTGTCAGTTTTCTAGCTGCATGCAACAATACATAAACGTCACACTTGGTATTTTCACACAGCTTATTATAATTAATGTAGACCATTAGTTATATAAGCTATACTATCAGACTATCAGATAAGTAAGGGCTGACTTTTCCCACTAATTTTGACGTTTGTCAAAATTCATCAGGATCCCAGGGGAATTGTGATCAACACCCTTAGATCAGACAAATTATGTATTTATCATTATTATTTATTACTTCTATTACCCAATTATAACATAAGTTCAAGTGACAATTACCTTTTTTTTGCCATGTGAATTTTTAGATCCATTTCCCTATCCCCTGGCCATAGACGACCTAACTTCCCGAAAAATAATGGCTTATATGGAATTGCACTAAATTTCTACAATTCATTTGTCACATTTAAAACAAAAAATAAGGAAAATGAATACGATCGTCACCTCAATTCAGTCCTTAAGTATATTTCATTGAAATCAAATAAATGATTTATTTTGTAAAAAAGAAACAAGATTTAAAAATATCTGCCAGCGTTTTCTCATATTTAAAATATTTTGTTTTCCTAGAAGACTTTGTTGTACAAACGGTATCCTCAATATTCTATTTTTTTTTAAGTGTGTAAGTGTTATTGGTAAGTAATTATGTATAAAAGAATAATAATAGATTGCTTACCTGATCCCTTAATATGAATCCTAGCCAACCCAGATAATAATTCTAATGCAGCTAGTGACACATTTAAATCTGTTTTCCAAGATGATATCAAACGATGACACACCAAGTACGTAGCTCTAACAAAGAGAGCATGAGCAGAATCTAAAAAAAATTTTGATAAGTATTTTGAAAAACAAATATTGAAATGGTACGAAATAAACATATGGTTCGATTCTATGGATAAAAAACACAAAATGTAACAAAATGCAAATTAATTAGAATACTTAGATATTATAATTTAAAGAAGATGCCTTGTCGAGGAACAAGCAAAAAATGCTGATACAAAATACTTACGTTAATAAAAATATGATAAATGCTACAATGAAATAAGAATAGACAAATGGTAAATAGGTTTAAATGTTTTGCTGAAAATTTAATTAAAGCATATTAAAATACAATAATTTTAAGTTTAATTGCATTCAATATAATTTCAGTTAAGGCATGAATCATTAGTTGTACCATGGTTTCTCGGGTTGTTATTCTGTTGCGTATGTACCTGATCACTGCCAATTACGGAATTTCACATCCTTAGCCACAACTAAGAATCTTTGACCTGCCCATATGGTTCCTCGGGCTAAATGTGTAATAAATCGAAAACCGTTATATAAAATATATATTTGAAAAAAATCTTTTGATGTTCCTTTCAATTGTCTAAAGATACAAGGTGTTCCATAAAAAAAAAACAACTTTATCTAGGAAATGCTATATTCAAATCAAAATTTTTTTTAAATCATTACAACTTTTTTTGTGTATCCAGCGTGTAGATAGGACATGGCATAACAACTGAAAAGCTATGGTACTTTAAATATCAGCACAGGCTGTGAAAGCCTTAAAACCACCAGTTGAATGTTAAATTCAACTAGAGGTTTTATTTTTTCTCGTCATTTACGAAAGGTACTACAAAAGTTTTCTCCCTAAGAATGAAATAAGTTCAAACTTTCTTCCATTAGAAAACAAAATTGTTCTTGTTGGCCTGCAGAACAGACATCAATATAAGCCTTTAAATGGTTATTGTCTGCAAAATGATGTCTCCTAAGGTGATTCTGCAAATTTCTCAATAAAAAGAAGTCAGAGCCAAATCCAGACTATACGGTAGTTGGACCAGTTCAGAGAAGTTACAGTCTTGGAAGATGGGTTGTCGTGAAGAAGGAGGAACATTATTGTAATTTTATTAATGTTTTGCAACATACACCTGCTATTGTTATAGTGCTTTCTGCAATATATCCTCGAATATATCTGAAGATAATAATTTCTGCTTGGTTCCAAAAGACTGCAGGGAAATACCCAATCAAAAATTGTGTCTGGGCTTTTTGAAGCCAGAGATGAAGAAGTTTTGTTTGGCGTCAATAATTTCGCAATCTGCCTTGCTGAAATTTTACTCACACTTAGTTTAACATATGAAACATTTGGTTCGGATATATTTAAACTCTAGCAATTATAAACACTTTCACATGATGATCTCAAAACCGTTGTTTTCAGTTTCCTGCAAATATCACGATTGGTTATATCGAAAAGCCTTCCTCTTCCCGGATCATTCTCAATGGAATTACAATACCATCGAAACTGCCTCGTCAAAAATGTTATTTTAAAATATGATAGAGCTTAATCTCCATATTCTCCAATCTTTCATTCACAGAATACTTTTAGGATATTCTTATTGTAACAATTTGTTAAAAATTCGATGACACTGTGATGTCTATTCACTATTCTAAGCAATATTTGGTCAATTGTTTCTAACATTGTTAGGTAGATATTTTTGCTAGTACCCCTCGTATACCTGGATGCATTTTGTCAAAAATATTACATGTTTGATCGATTTACAAAAAAAGAAAGTTCTTAAAAGGCAAACGCCCAAAAAAAAAAACAAGTGTAACATACCTATGGGCGACAACAGTGGATCATATTCAGAAGGGCCAAACTGATCAGGAGTAGAACGATCGCTGCTAGCCATGCTGGCCATACTTGCCGAATCAGAAGCTATACAAGCCATAATGCAAGGCAATACAAAAAATTGCAAAAGTAACAAATAAATTCATGAAAACAAAAAAGAATATGAGTAAATAATAGTCAATTTACTGTGCTTTAATTTTGGTCAGTGCATCACTTCCACTAGAAATTCCAAAAATTACTTTTTGGTGATACATCAACACAAAATATCATGCTTTTTAAGTGCCACTTTTATTACAATCAAATATACATAGAAACAAATCTGAAATTACTGTTCTGAGTCATTAGCAGAATTCACATAATATGTCAAAGAAAGATCATTTCCGTTAAAATTAATTAGAAAGTTTATAGAAATGTATTCTAAAATTAACTTCATTAAATTTGTATCTTCAAAAATTATTTATACAAGTATAATCGATTACCAAAATTAGTTAAAACGGTTTAATTAACACAGGATTAAACCATTTTTTAAAAATTTTAAAGCAAATAAATAGCAAACAAAATGTTTAATGATACACTAAAATATTTTAGAAATTGCAAAAAGCTATGGATATTATGTTAATATTAACTAAATAATTAAATTTTTCATTAAACACTGCTTTAGGCTGCCGACTCTATTTCACTAATACAAGTAACACACGATATTATATTCGCACATATAGACAGTATATTAATTACGTATGTTGACAAACTTAAAGGGGCTATTCTTTGAATAATTTTTAGCCAAAAAGGTTATATAGTATATTGAATTTTAAAAAAATTACCATTTCAAAAGTATTTCTGAAGATGTTTGATGCAGAATGATGAAACTTAGGCTAATAATACATTTAAAGCCAAGACGTCATAAGTTGTAGAAATATTACTTTCCTGTGAACTAAGTCATGAAAAAATCCATTCCATGCATTTTACAAATTTAGAAATAGAAAATAGAAAAAAGGTGTTTCCTTTGGAATTGGAATTTGGATATAAATACATGTACTATGGCAAAATACCGGCAGTTAGTCTCTTGAAAACCCCAAAAATAATTTTTCTGCAAACACTAAAAGGAAATATAAGTAGTAATCAAACTTTTCATAAATATTTAATGAAGTTGAATTTCTGGGATTTTTAAGGAAATTGACTACTGGTCTTCTCTAATTACATTTAAATTCAGTAGATTGATTAATATCAATTAAATCAATCATTTACTTTAATTTCAAATCATTCAAATTTCATCATTCTGCATCAAACGTCTTTAGAGATGATTTAGTAAAGGTGATTTTCTTAAAATTCAACACACTGTATCAAGAAAATTATGTAAAATCCAAAGAAATTATAAAATAAATGGTAAATAAGAGCTCTTTGCACCCTTTTACATGTATATTGATGAACTACTGTTCATATGTGCGAGTATCACAACACCCTGGATAATATAAAATATTTTATGTAAACTCCTCTCACCCGAACTGAGTAAATTAGAGGAAGTCTCAGTAGACGGCTGAGTAACTTGCTCCACTTTTTCATAAATCGCAGAATCTTGCACGCACAAAAACAATCCACCCAACAACATGTGAGTATTCTGTGGATCAGATTCGATTTGCAACGCATTCATTAGAAGATTCATTAACTTAGGCTTGAGCTGACCAAAAGTTATCGGCCTTTCATTTGACCCTACAGAACAGAATACAAATGAACTACATGCAACTCTTAAATAAGTATAAAATACTTACCGGTATTTATAAGCTCCTTAATCATGATATTTTGGAAATGTAACGGTAACACTAGCATGGACAACAACAGTTGTATAGATGATTTTCTTAGTTCTACCTTATTTACATTGCCACTCAATTTTAAATCTTTATCAGGCAACACTACTTCCAGGGCTGAAATAAAAGCGGGCACTAGTATTCTAACACCGTCTAAATCTAAATGAAACAGATCGGCCGAGTTTATTAAAATCGCAGCCATACATTCCCCACATTCTTTGTTCGGGGGCACTTTCAGACCTTGCAGAATCGCCAGATAAAACCTATAAAGTTTTTAATTACTGCCTACCCAACATAAATTATAAAGACGTCAATATCAATTTTGTCAGGATATTACAGTTACCTTGCCAGATACACTGGTAAAATTTCTTCACCGGTTTTCTTCGCACACATTATTCTACATAGTGTTCCTAACGCCTCTGCTCTGCCGCTCTCATATTTGTCGATAGTTAATCCTGGTGGCAACTCACTTGAGTCACTCATTGATCCTGGTTGGGAATAGTTTAGGGAGGACTTACTATCCATTACGATGGAACTGGGTCGTTTACTTTGTTCGCTCAATTGTCCTAAAAATAAATTGAAATCTTACTTTATACTTCATATTTATATAGAAAGCACAAATTAGTAGAAGAGAAAACTTCCAACTAAAATTCTTGTGTAACAAACTGATTTTATTGAGACTTACTTTGTGGCAATTCGCAACCAATAAATGCTGCTTCGAACAGCCATTCTCCAAATAGATGTAAAATCGTGTTGCATTTTGCTCTACCAGGTGCCAAGGGAGTTCTTGGTTCTGAACCAAACGATGCTAAAGCTAAAAAATTATAATTCGGATGGGCAAATCTTAACAAACCTTAAAAAACTTATTTTTTATTTTACTTACATGATATACTCGATGTCGATGAAGGACCAGAATTGGGAGCTGATGTTTGTGGAACTGCTGAGCTTCTGCTAGTGGTTAGACCTATTAAAGATGCTTTGGGGATACCTAACGTTTACAAGAAATAAACTGTCAATAATATTTTTAAAATAAACAAAGCTTTAAATTACTTGTCGATACATATTGTAAAACATGTCAAAAATGAAGGAGTTCTTTCAACATCCAATATTAAAGATATTTTGTCATATACATATTTAAACGTACTCAACTTTTTGATATACAGGTGTTAAAATTTTTAAAGAAAATGTTACATTTCTAAATATCTTCATATAGGGTGAAACGTAATATATAAATCCAGATTTATCAGACAAACTTGCAACATTTTTAAAGAACTATCTTTCTCTGAATTTGTTTACATTGCTTGAATCACGTTATAAAAAAATGATTTTAGAATTAAACAAGCAATGTACTCTGTTATTCTTGACACAATGTTATAATACGTTTCATATAACTAATGAAATTTTCCTAGCTTTGTAATATTTATTACAAAAATCATAAAGTTTATTCATTATCTGTAGAAATACTAAAATTAAGAGTAATGAGACATTGCTTTTAGCATGATAACAGATATAGTTAAAAATATTATTTACAGAAAGCTTTAATATACAGAGTGTAACTTTATGTGGGGGCTCAGTAGAGATGGGCTACTGATAAGTTTCCATATTGGAAAATTTCCAAAATGGGAACTCTCCGGGAAGGGAAGAATCCTGTTCAGGAAATATTTCTATATTTTGAATTTTCCGGCAAATTATAACTACAAGACATCACCTTAGGAATAGACCTTTTTAGTAGTGACGTCACATACGCCAAATAATACGCAACCCCATAGTGCACATTGTCATGAAGAATTTCTCAATATTTCTAATAGATTTTCGACCTTATGTACTTTGGACATTAGTGCCAAAAAAATGGCTTCTTTGTCATGACCTTAAATATCGCGATATTCTGGCAATATTAGAAATATTTAAGAAGTTTCAGACCACAAGTGACAGACTAATAGAATTATAGGATTTATAATGGCAGATTGTTAACGTCAAAATATAGTGATTGAGCCAAACTTGCATAATGAATTGTTGCTACATTTCGTTCTACAGGGTGTTAGATTTCTTGCT
The DNA here is from genome assembly GCF_000390285.2 of Anoplophora glabripennis. Lineage (NCBI taxonomy): Eukaryota > Metazoa > Arthropoda > Insecta > Coleoptera > Cerambycidae > Anoplophora > Anoplophora glabripennis. The sequence goes on from NW_019416486.1 coordinate 2,182,311, forward strand.
ATATTTTAAGTATGTATGGATCGATTGTTTTGAAAATTTGTAGTTTTACGTTTTTTGAGGTGGCAAATACGAATATGCAAACAGTTTGGGGTCACATCTAGAGGGCGCTAGATATACTGTCCTATCACTGTAAAAATATGTTTAACATTTTGTATTTTACAATTTTGAATTTTTTAATTAGAAATGATTGAACTAAATTCAATTCTAAATAAAAAAAGATATACTTGTTACAAATCGATAAACTCAACCGTTTTCGAGATACATATGTTTTATGTTTTTGAGATTCGGCGGGAATTAAATTAAAAAATTAGTTTTCCCAAAGTAGTAGGCATCGACATAATAAAATGACAGTACATTATACCCCAAAAATAAGAGAATATCTTAATAGATATTTACCGCAATATTCCGGATTGGACGCGGTAGCGAAGTACCTTGGCTTATAAGACAAATCTTTAAAGAGCTTAGAGATGCGAAAGACATTCAATTCCTATGAATCTTACATCTGAAGAGTTTTTTGGGTTGCTGATCACGAATCTGGTCTCAGAATTCGAAAATTCAAAATAGCGGATCCAATATGGTGGACAAGAAAATTTAAATGTCCTTAAAATGCATGAATTTTTGTGTAGTTGGGTTTTTTGGGTCTCTGATTATGAATCTGAAGGCAGAATTACGAAATTCAAAATGATGTATTCCATATGGCGGACAAAAAAAATTAAAGAGATCTTCATAATCCTCAAATATTTGTTTATAGAAACTTTATTGGATCAGTGATTACAATTATGAATTCAGAATCACGAAATTCAAAGTGGCTAATCAAATATGCACAAACATGTATGTATAATTATTGATATTTTCTTTTTCGATTTTATCCGCCAAAAATAAATTAAGCCAAAAACCGGCCTTAGGGCCCCTCCTCCTTTTGAAAAAAGTTCAAATAATTTCAACTTTTTTACGAATTTCGTTGATTTGTGCCAGAACTTAAAATAGATAACTGTGGAATTATATGCCATACCATTCCCTGAAGAAGAAAATAATTAAATTAAGATCGATAAATAAACTTTAAAAATTACTGAAAACAAAATGTAAAGATGGTACTTGTACTGTAATACATTTAAAGTAATTTATGTGCAGGATAATAGTGATAATACAAAGAATAAAATTTGGTTCAAATTTGCTAGACTTTTTCTATAATACTTTGTTTTTCACAAAAATATGTTAGCATTTGTTCTAATATATATATTATTTTGGTGAAACAAGAATGCCCAAATATGTCACTGGTTCATTTTATTATGTTTATTTGTTTTCAGTTTATCGGTTTACGAGAAGTCATTTGTAATAAAATAGATAATTTCACAACTTTCAGTGTAAAGTTTTAGTTTTTACTGAAGTTGGAATAGAGTTTGTGTAGCACAATTTTGTTTTATTAATTGAATTTTATAGTAAAATTTAAAGTGATACTTGCTACATTTGAAAATGGATGATGTAGCTCTCAATTGGATAAGCACTCATGGCTTACATGCACAGTTTGAGGTGGTTACATTAGGCTGTTCAGCGTCAGAATATGAAAATTACCAAAAGAAATCAGTTTTCACAACACAATTTGTAAAAACAAATGTATGCTTCTAAAGGTTAAAGGTATATAAGTATGACCCCCATGCAAAGTTACACCCTGTATAATTTTAAGTACCTACTTCATAGCTATAACATTTTTTCTTTAAAAAAATATATTGATTGATTTAATATCTAATTAAAACTGTAAATAAAAATTTCTGGGGTCGAAATATGAGAATATACTTACTCTTTCAAAAGCAACTTATAACGTCTTAAACTTATAATTTTTACTTACATCTGCATTCTTTTTCTTACAAAAGTGTATCATATACGATAAAAATTTAGTGTATAACAAAAATGTGAAATATAGGGAAAGTAAAAATTCCTGTACAACATGCACTATTGCAAGATTTCTTTTCTTGACCTATTCCATTTGGAAACAAACTATTATTTAATGGATATTTAAAGTACAAATAGAAACGAGAGACGTAAACTGGTATATTTACGTTAACGGCACTTTTGTAACCAATTTGATAGGACGTTAGGAAAGAGAATAATTTATGAAGGTAAAATTCTAACTACCCTTATTAACAGAAGATGGTGCTACACTAAAACTTTTCGCTAATCTGCGTTGAGTTGGAGGAGTGGGGGAGTGCGTAATTGGTGGAATCTCTTTGCTCTTATCAGTGTTGCCACCTGTCACCACAGTATCCCACCATATAGGCTGTGCAATACCTGAACCAACATAGGAGAATATTCAGTACCCAAAAGACCCTTGCTGAAGGACAGACGAAACAATATGAGCACAGGAAATAATCAGATATGTCACAAACTTCATATAATGCAAAAAAAATTTTTGAGTTCTAAAAAATGTGACTACTACAAAATAAATCAAATATATTTTTTTAACTCCAGAGATATAAAGATGAGTAACATTCACGTTAAAGTTTGGCCCAATTTTTCAAAATGCATACGTTTGTGACATATCCTTAAAAAACAAAGGTTATTCACTGTACACAAATTCATTTTATACAAACCCAAGAATGCGTCAACTTGTCCCGCAATGCCTTTTATTGCTTTCAAGAAAATTATAGGCAACGCCTGCAAACAAGGATGTTGACACGGATCCACCACTTCATCGTTACTTATTGCAAACTGCAAGAATTTTTGAGTTTGACTGATGACCTAGAATAGAAAATAGAAAATCAAAATGTCACATCGTCACAGCTTTACTTACTTCAGGCTTAGTTAGACTAACAGGATTACCGATCGTGTTCAAAAACCTGTACCAACTCTGGGCTATGCAGTCATTAGACATTCCTTGCGGAATTAAGTCATCTTCGCCTAAATAAAATAATTAAAGAACATGTTAAAAAAAAGGCCAGTTTAATGTACCTATTTTCAGTTCCGGGAATGATGGTCCATACATAAAAATTAGGACTTTGGAGGTTAATGCTAAATTTACTCGATTCCACTGTTCTATAAGGGCAACTCTATGCCTCCAATTCATGCAGGACTCTCTTAGAGTCTTCCAAAGCGGTGGAGAAGGAAAGCATTGAGCACAAGCCACCAACCAGATCTGTTAAAACATGTTAAAAAAAAGTTACATGACAAAACAATTTTTTCTGTTTCAAATTAACTGTAACTATTACAAATAAAAAATATTAGATATTTTACCTCAAAAAGAACGCTTAAAACCCTTTCGCATAACTGATCAGCCACATCATCTTTTACTGTGGGAGGTGACAGCAGAGTATCATTTATTGCGAGAAGAAATAGAAGGAGGGCCTCCCAAGTTTCTCTCTCTAGTACTTTTGAGTGATGTGCAATTTGTTGTAACGTTCTTAAAACACGGTGACACAGCACTGCCTGCCTGTTTATTGTATCAAATCCTAGAAAACATATGTGAAAATAGGGATATTTGATATTCCAATATAATTTAAAAAAAGAATAAGAAAATTTATTAAAATAAAAACAAATACAGAAAAGTTATGATATGAAATGACACAGTACAGATTCTAATCATTAGAGTTCAGAGATATGCGGCTCAAAGTCAGTGTTACTTTTCTAAGTTTTTTGGAATGAAATTTTGACATCTCACTTAATAGTTACTTGTTACTTGTGCAAGAATATTGATTGTTCAATATCTACTATTGGCAAGGGACAATATGGGAAGTTGTTTACATATTTGGTGGTAACGTCTAGCATGTACCAGCTAGAATTTTCTGTCTTCCAAAATATATCTATGATTCTCTCCAACACACTTTGCATTTTTCTTCTACCGCAATACTGACTGGACATTACAATTTCTTTGTTGCACTAATAGTTAATGCAGATTAAGCTTATAATTATTATAATCCACATGGCGACTACGACTTAGTAGTTTATGCAGCCAACTGACTGCTATGAACATCTACTATACAACTGAAATGAAAACTGTGACAGTGAACCAAGTACAACTTTGTTATGAGCCGCCTGTCCCGAGCTCTACTAATAATCTAAAACATGTACCTACTAAAAATATTTTTAAAATGCCTACCTAGGTCCTGATATAAGAAAGGCCAGTCTTGGAGAAAATATAACAGCTGCATTAATTATTTTAACACTTCTATAGATCATGCAAACGATAATGTGAAGAATTGTGGAACCTATATTGTCAATTTTTTATTACTATATTAATTTGTTATTATACTCGTAGGAAACTGTAAATAATTTCAGTTTGCACCTAATTAGATTATACTTATGAGATATTAGTCACAACAGATAACTAACTACTAAATTATTACTTATGAAGTTATAAAAGATCAGATAATTGTTAGTAATAAAAAGTTGACTTATATTTGAATGAAATCTAACTACCTTCTCCTTTGCGGGGCACGAAGAGATAGTGCAAATGTGCAATAATTTTCCTGGAGTAAATGTTGGGATCATCAATTATTGGTTGTGGAACACAAACTTTGGGATTTGGTAGCAGCGCTGTAAGCCACTCACAATATACATTTACACAATCCTTAATAGCTTCGTGTTCTGAAAGTGGCAACGATAAACCGAAGCATAAGACTTCCATGCACCATTGAACCTAAAGGTGTATTTAATAAAACAAAACAATTAGGAAGTATAAATAACTTCACTTACATCTCTGTCTGTAGTTAAAGAGCTTGGTTCAGGAGGCTGTGTTAATCCAAGATTACTGGCAAGTTGACGTACTAAACCTAAAGTAACTTCTTTGCTAACGGGTAATCCAAATTTTTCCAAAACACTTTGACCCTCCTCGCCCGTTTGTTGCACCTCCAAACTTAGGGATGTCCATTCTGAATACATCCCTTTGCTTTCACTGCTTTCCTGTCATAAATGTTAATTTTTAATGCATATAATTCACGTATTGCAAGTTAACTACGATAAGGACAATTACCTTTAAGTTCATACGATTGAACAACCCCAAATTCATATGCAAGCCTTTTTTAGTAATCTTATATACGATTAAAGAATACTGATGATTTACAAATTCATCGCATCTTTTAACTAAAAACCTCAACCTCTCTGTCACTGTCACTGTCACTCAATCTGTCAAACAAAATAAATATTAAATAATCTTTTGTTAGTTATTTTGTGATCACAGTTGGTCACAGCTATTTCATCATTACAACACAAAGTTGGTGTGACTTGACCCTGCTTAGAAGAAGAAGAACAGAATAAAAGGAAACAAACTAAAAGTAGGGTTATATTGAAAATTTTAATTCTGATTTAAACATGTTTAAAGCAATAAATTCTTTATCAAATCGTAGTACATTAGGTAAAATTATTTTAAACAATGTCTATTCAAAAGTAAACAAAAGGACATTTTTGTCGCAAGCATATTACTGTCGGGAAGTTTGGGATCATAGGTTAAACAATCCAATTCTTCAAAAACAAAACTTGGATGAATTATACTATGAGTTAGATCAGAGATTCCAAAAAACACGGCAGGTTAGTGCTGTTGATGTAGACATATTTGTTAATGCAGTGACGGATGATTCCTACAATGATGAAATACTTGATGTAGTTCACAAATTACGATTAAGCTCAGATACAGGAAATACTTTAGAGTCAACACCACATGCCGTAGTTAGGACTTTAATACAGCACGGAAATAAGAATGATTTTTTGGAAGCTTTAGACGATAGACTGAATTATGGAATATTTTTAAATTTTTACACTGCAAACGTAGTGTTAGATACCTACTGGAAAAGTAAGGATTTTACATCAGGTGCAAGAGTAGCTAGTCAGTTAATGTTTCAAGAAGAATTTAATCATCCACTAAGTAAAAATCTTTCACTGTTGCACTGCTACAATTTTCTTTTACACCCAGAAGGCTGGCCAGTGCAGTCAAAACCCGAAGAACCCGAAGAGGAAGTAAAGATTAGAGTTAAATTTTTAAGAAATCCTTATGATGACAATCATTTTGATTTAAAAGATTCTCATAAAATTGTTGGAAAAACATTAGCTATGTTTACAAAAGGGGAGATTGATCCGTTATATAAATCTTTGTATGTTCTCGGGTTAGCTTTATACAATAAACCTGAATTACTTGAAGAAGCTGTCCATGAGTGCAGAAGTAAAAATATTGTTTTATATAAAGAAATTATTGACTTAGTACCAGAAGGTAATGAATCTAAAAAAGATCTTCAAAGTTTAAATACAGAATCTAAAAATGTGCAAGATTTACTGAAAGCAAATATTGAGGAAACTGTTCAGAGAACATCTGAAAATGACATTGCAAATCAGTGTAAACTGTTCTTAAAATGGGAGAGCGACAGAGCAAATGCCTTGGAGGAACAGAAAAAACGAATTCTTACAGCTAAACGTTTAACAAGTATCGAAGATCTACAGAAAGTACTGAAAGAAAAGGAAACAAAACTGTGGTTCTTCAGTAACGAAGAACAAATTGAACTCGATATTGAAGCAAAAAAAGTGTTTTATCCCAAGAGGTGGTTTGGTAACAAGAAGAAACCTAAAAAAATTGATGTAGGATATGTGCCTCCTGAGGTACAGTCAAAACAAAATCTTGCTTAATGAGTTATATATTGTGGTGTAAATAAATTAATTGAAAATTTTATTTATTTTTTTTTTTTGAGAGTATGTATATAAAACAAATACATTCTCTCATAAAGAATTTTGTATAAATAAAGATATTGCAAATATGCAAAGGTCTATAAAGAACGTGTTTATTTTACTTTTCAGATAATATCGTTATACAGTATTGTTATGGTGTACATTTCACCAACAATGAATAATAAATAAAATTAAGTCTGCTTTAATAAAATTTGAGTTTCTTTTTGGATTTGTTCCAAATCGGTATAGACACGATTGAGTTTAGCAGCAACTTCTTTCGACTTTTCAGTTTCGATTTGCTCTTGCAAATTTCTGGACTCTCTTTCAGCCAGTCCTAAATCAGAAACGGCCTTTAATATACTGCTACATTCATCTCTTAATGTAGCTAATAATTTGTATGCTCTTCTAGCTGTTTCATCGTGCTTGGCATCCTAAAACAAATCTAGATATAATTGTTTATATTAAACATAAACTGAATTAAAATTTACTTCCATTTTCCACCAAGAAAACGTAAATTTACTTACTGCAAATATCAGTTCTTCAGATAACGTAAAAGATCTATCAACTTGTCCAGTTAGACTATTTATTTCTTTTTGGGTCTCTTTCGTATCTTTCAACACTTTTTGAATTTCACTACTCTGTTTTCTAATATTGCCGATTATTTCAAGAATCCTCCTCGTATATGCTGACCTATAAACAATACATATAAAAATTATATCATACTTTAAAGTACACATTTAAGATATATTACTCACCTATTGTTATTTCTGTTCATCTGTTGACATTTTTCCATTAAACTTTGCTCCAAAATTGATTTTTCTTTTAAATCCTCTATAAGCTTTTGATGAGTCTCTTTAGCATTATTCAATTTCAGTTGTTCTTCTTGCAGTTTTATTTCTTCTGTCGTTAAAGTGTTCTGTAGAGATCTATACTCATCTAAAAGAGGAGTCTGCACTTCATTCCATTGATTAGCCAGTTCTACAAGGCGGTCACTCGCATTCTGAACAATATTTTTCAACTTTGCCATATTTTCTTCTTTGTTAATTACAGCCAAAGTTTTCGTTTTCAATTTTATCTTTGACAATGTGTCCTTTAAAACTTCTTGTTCTTCACTTTTCATATTTCTAAGCTAAAATGAAATATTATACCTATTTATCTAATAGCAATTTAAGCTACATAATGCTGGACAAAGTGAAATATGTTTATATACAACACATTTATACAAAAAATAGTGTCGATACATTACCTGAGAGAGCTGAAGTTCGTTACTTTTAATAACTTCTTGTAGTGAGAGAAATTGTGATTTAATTACTTCCACTTCTTTTAAGAGGCCGTCCATTTTATTTTCTGATGGTTTTTGTATGTTTATTTCTGCTGTAATCTCTTTCTGAACCTCGTCAGAGGATAAATCTATTTTTATATTAGTAGGCGCCTCCACTACTGTGACAATTTCACGTTGGTTTTTAATAGCAATTAACAAATCAGGATTTCCTACAAATTCATTATCTTTGAAAAGCAAAGAAGGAATCAACTTTCTTGCAGGGCATTGCTTAGTAACATCGGGAATGTTATGAATCCAATATTCTTTTAAAGCTGAAAATAATTTAAAATATAATGTAAATCAAATGAACAGAGGTTGATATTAACCTTCATCATTAATTTTTGAATCAGGAATAACTAAATTTGTGGTTTGAAGCGGACAGCTGTTTCCTAAACTATTAACTAAATATCCACCATCACATTCCCTTATGCCGAAATGTAAAAGTGATGAAGGAATCCACATTTGCTTTAAAGAATTTTTTACATTCTCTTCAATCTTCTTCACTATTCTTGGGACATAACCAGTTTGTTCAATGGGTATGGTTTTGATAGTTTCTCTAGGTAATCGTTCAATTAAAAACATTAAAACTCTACGCACTTCCACTTCATTACAGTATAAAATGGTCTGATAACCCATATCACCTCTAAAACCTAAGTTTTTTATATGTTGTGCTAAATCAGACGCAATATTAAGTCTGGCACTCATTGACGGGGGTAGTTTTTTTGGTAAATGTAAGTCTGGCGTAACTGCTTCTAAACAGGTTGATATAGCTGAAACCACCATATCCGCATCAAATTGTTTCAAATGTTCAATATCATCGCAGAAATCACTAAAATCACACAACTTAAACACCTTACATATTGGTTAACAGGAAATCTCGTACCATTCTAAATGCTTCAGTGAATCTATTATTATTTTGTCTACTTCATCCATTATGCTGGTACAGCTATATGTTCAAGTCCAAGAAAAAAATTAGGTAAGTAATCCTATAATTTATCGAAAAACATGCATTATTCTCCACAGGCTCAGATTATATCATTTATTTCAATTTAAAACTAACTTCTTAAAAATTCACTACCACTAAGAGCCCCTATGTTTGTTTATGTATATATTATTACTACAAATTACATTTACAAAGATTGTAAAAACCAAACCACAAACACAAAACATATAAGCAAAGCAACTACTAATCTGGCTGGTGGTAGCCACAAAACATATAGTAAGTAGCTCTATGTTTAGTAGTTTTATCATATAGTAAGTAGCTATTATGACTACTCATGTAGACGCTGTACCGAAGAGGAAGACGAATAATTAACCTCAAATTTATTGGCACGTAATCAAATTTTTAAAACGTGCAATTTTTGTGTTCAAATTTAGTTTTCTTTTTTATGAAAATGGATTCATGTGAAAATAACATATATAAGTGCCCAGAAAATGGTTGTAACGCTAAATATACAAAACTAAGTAGACTAGAAATACATAAAAGGAAACACACTGGTGAAGTAAGTTTCCGATAATAAAAATGAACAAATTATCTGATATAGATTTTTAGAGACCATTTTTCTGTGACGTTGAAAATTGTGAAAGGGCTTATACAAATATTGCTCATTTGAAACGACATAAATCTTTTGTACATGACAAGTCATCCGAAGTTATGTGCACGGTTAGTGGTTGTGGACTAGTTTTTAATAATAAGTATAGTTTAAAGAAACATACAAATCAACATCATAATATCAGTAACAGTTTGTTTAAATGTGCACTTTGCTTGCAAGAATTTAAAAAGAAACGACAATTGAAAAATCATTTATATTTACATACTGGAGGAGAGGAGCCACTCAAGTAAGTTGAAGGAATCTTAACATGCAAAAAATAATTTAGTTTTCATGATGTTTATTTTCAATTCAATAGGTGCTCCATCTGCAATATTACTTTTGAAACAGTCCATCTGTATAACAAGCACAAAAGCAACCACAAAACCTATACATGTGACTGTGGATCTGTTTTTAACAGATGGACATTATTCTGTCAACATAGAAAAAAATCGTGCAGCATAAAAAAAATAGGTGGGGATGTACATTTTAATTACTACCACCAAATCTGACGTTCATAGTTTCAATAACTATATACATTTTTCTATAATACGTAGTGATGAGAATAATCGAATGAATTAAATAATCGAGAGGTTACCGTTCGAATTAATTTTATAATGGAATGATCATTCGAATGATATATAATCGAAAGTCTACTTCGAAAATTTCCGATCTATCCCAAATTATATGCGAAACATGTTGACGCTATAATATAGGTAAATGGATTGACTTTCTCGTATTGCGGCATTTCTTCGTTGTCAGTTGAGTGGTTTATCAGCTTATGTTTAAAATGAGTAGTCGCCGCCTAAAGAGATCCATTGTTTGGGTTTTTGAAAAAATATTATTATATAGAAAACATAATTTTTGTATTATTTTCATTCATATGAATTTCTATCCTCGCTAAATAAAGCTCCCTTCTAAACCGCCCTTCAAAACCGCGCGGTGCCACTCGTAAAATTACTGCATATCTTTTTTATGTGGTGATATTCGATTGTCCCATCCATCCTCTCGGCCGTCTTATCTCGAGATTTTGTAGCTCGTTAGAGCTCTGGAATAATCGAAATACCTGCGCTCTCGCTCGAGCAGTGCGTTTGTGTTATTCGGTGATGACGAATGACGATTGACGTAAGTAATGCTGTGGCCCACCTGTGGCCACTGTCATTCGTCTCCGAATAATCGAATGAATTTATATGATCACTCTAGATATCTCGAGAGATTTTCATAATCGATATAATCGATAATTTTCATTTGAGTAGTCCCATCACTAATAATACCTATACGTTGTATATTTAACAGTTTTTTTCAGATCATAAATGTGTTATATGTAATAAAGTGTTTACAACAAAATCAAATTTAAAATTTCACTCAATGTCTCACATAGAAGAAAGTCAGAGAAATAGTTACCGTTGTCCATACCTAGACTGCAATAGGAGTTACAAGTACAAGAAAAACCTGAAGTCTCATATTTCTGTTTATCATGAAAAGAAAAATGATGAACCTAGAATAAAATGTACTGAAGAAGGTTGTGATGTAGTTTTCAAGTCAAAAGTAATTTGAGAACTTCAAGTATAAACTAAGTATGTATTATAATAAATTTTTGTTTTAGAAATATTTAAGGCGGCACATATTAAACATCCATAATAGATCAACAAAAAAGAAAGATCGCAAACCAAGGAAAGATAAAGGCAAGAAAAAGAAATGTATGGCTTCGATTTTGTCAGGTGTTCCTTTACCGATGAAAGAACATTCGGCTATACTAAATAAATCAAATTTAACAAGTGATTCACATAATAACCATGAAAAAATACCAACAAATGATGTTTCAGATGGAAACTGTAGAAGAATCTAACAACTTATTTGGTACAACTGATGGACAATATTTAGTTATACCTACAAGAAAAATTAAAACAAAAGTTTGTAAAAATTTCGCAAAATAAATCTCCATTGTGCAGTAGTGGTTTTATTAATAAAAAATCGCATTTATTTGTAAATAGCGTATTTTGAACCTCGTATAAGCATTATACTGAAATATGCAAGCGTCTAACTGTTAAACTGGTTTAGAGTGCTCTAGGAACAAAACACTATAATCTGTTAAACAAAACTATCAGTATGGTCTTCCTATGTGTATGTGGTGACATCACTTAATAGCGAAAGACGCAATTATGTAATTAACTATTTTCCAATTGACAATAAAATATAAGTCGGAAGTTGGACCATTTTGTCCTTCTTAAAGTGTTCTTGTTTGTTTTCCGTGTTCCACATAAGCCTTTTTTGAAGAGTTTTATACTCGCAAACTATTTCCACATTATGCGATGTTAAGTTTTTTTAATATGTTCCATAAATAAAATTATTTACAGTCATAGATTATTTCATTATGGTCATTATTTGTGCCACCGCTTTAATAAGTGAAATTTATATTTGGCTCACATTAAAAAGGACTTGTAAAACAGTTAAATACTTATGTGTTCCTGTCATAGGTGTTCCAATTGTTTAAGTCTGTAGTATTTAAAGAATAGAAGAACGAAATAAGAATCATTAAACTTTTAACAAAAAATATTTTATATCTGTCCATTGTTATATAGATCGATCACTATTAAAAATATTTAGTCATCCTGTCCAGCAAATTTATAAGCAACATATTTAAAATAACTTATGCGTTATTATAAGTGCAAAGTAAAATTAAATAAGTTTAAAATACTAGACACTTGAAATATGGTTAACCTTGTCCTAGAAGTGATCAATCTTTATTAAGTTAAAATTTATGTCAAAAAAATATTCAAGAAATGATATGAATACATGGTCATTATTCAAATTTTTTTAACACAGATAACGATGTAATCTTCATATCTTTGGTTTTTCTGAAATCAAACTGTTTATTTGAAAATTGAAGAAAATTAGTAAAAATTTGATAAAAACTGATTTAGAATTTCAATTTTCCTAACTTTTTCTTAGTTTAATGTTTGTGTCAGAACAAAATTTTCCAATTTTAATAATATGCCGCGCCATCTATTTGTAAGTAGCTCAATTAACGGGTCAGCGAATATGTAAATATTACAGTTGGCTAGTTATTAAGCAATTCTCGAATAGTTCCGTGTAGTTTTTGAGCGATAGATGGCACTGCATGAAAAATAGGAGCATTCCATTTTAATAAATGAAAAAGAGATTGGAATAATGTAGGTATTTTATCCATAGAAAAAGATAAATAATCTATGATTTTACCTAATTGTATTAAAATGTCTGATACCACTTTGACTATTTCATTCACTCTTTTCTCTATGTGCAGCAACAAGAAGTAAAACGGTAATCATTTAGTTCAGTGTCAGTGAACTAGACCACATTTTGTTAGTAATATGTGACTAGACGTTGAATGTGCATCAATTGATGAACGAATAACGAATTCACCACGGAATAATAGTTATAGCAAAGAAGATAATTAGCTTATCCTTATCCTGTTCATAATCATTTGAATTACATATAATTCGTTCATGAGTTTACACATCTCTAACAGTATATTTTGTCACTCTATCTGCCTCTATCCTTCGGTAGGGTGACGTGATGTGATCTTAAAATCCTTGATCTTAACCCTACTTTTAACTTCACGTCACATTATGATTTTGATTTGTTTGTGGATGATCTGTTTGTAGATTAACGGACAATCCCTCTCCAGTAAAATTTCGATATGAAAAATAAAATTGTAGGTCAAGATGGTAAAAGTTCATTTAATTGGCTTGAGTGTATGTGGCTGCGTTTGTGTACTGAAAAAATAAAACCGGAGTTCACGTAGATTGTTTAAAATTTGGTTTAATTTTCAAACATTTGAAACAATGAATTATATTTTACTGGGTTTTTCATTTTTGACTTCAACAATCATACTAGGAAGTAGCCTACTAAATACATTGGAAAGTAAATTGCCCATTTTTTTTGTGGAAAACTTTAGATATGGAAAATTCGGCGTGAAAAACAAAGTGTCAAAGATCGTAGTTAAAGTTCCTAAATCATGGTTCAAACATTTCTATATGTTTGCCATTTACTTTTTTCCATACATATTCTATTTGGTAACGAGTACTTATATGTTTAACAGTGATGTACCAAAGTGGTTCATACAACTTCTAAATATAACGTGTGGTGAAGATAGAGTGGCAACTAGTAAGTACTTAATTTTTATTTAGTAAATAATTAAGAATAGGTAAAATCGATTTAATAATTAATGCATAATAAAAGGAAAAATTTATCAAAACTCTTGCAATCTACATTCACAGTAATCCACACAAATATTTTGTAGTTCTGATATTAATTTATGACCTGTATTTTAGCTTCCGCTACAAAAACATATATAGCATTAACCTTACTAACGCTGCAAGTGTTTCGAAGATTTTATGACACCCATTATGTATCTGTATTTGGAAAACATGGTGAAATGTGCCTTTCGCATTATCTGGTGGGCCTTTACCATTACCCAGGTTGTGTGCTGGCTATACTTTGTGAAGCTCCAAAATTTGCAAACAGTAAGTAATTTTTTCTTTGCATATACTTTTATCTTTGTTTTCATTATAGTAACATTTTGACTTTTTATGATAATACGGTAGAGGTTAAGGTTAAAAAGTTCATTATGCATAATTTCATTGACTTGAAAAAAATTGTTATTAAATTTTTTTTAACGTGTTAAATTTTAACTTGATTAGACCTCGATTGTGCTATCTGTTAAAAAAAAATGGTAGGTATCAAGGGTGGTTTTCTTATTTCATACAAATAGTTTCTCGGATCATATATGACAATGAATTTCCAAAAACTCCTTTAGATGTTTGGTATCAAAGAGTATTATCAATTACCTAGATTCAAAATCAAAGAAATCCAAAAGAACAAATTCAGAAATAATGTTACAAACTACTAAAATGATTATGCACCTAAACATTTGCTGGTTTATTTTTTTAGATGCTGAATTCTTATTGATGCCTTGAAAATGTCTTTGCATAACAGTTTTTGCATCTGAGATGAGATTTTTCTTTTGAATACATTAGAATTTGTAGATTTTTCTTCATAATTTTTGTATGCGTTATGTCACTTTTTCCATTGTTAACTAATAATTAATAGGCAACTGATAAATATCATCATATCAAGGGCATTTAATTTAAATATTTTAGAATCAATTTGATTTGCTTAATATCTTTAAGATAAAGTAACATAAAAAATATGTAAAAATGTAACATTTCTTTTTTTTAGTTTTATTTCTCTCGGCAGAAACTTTCAACGTAGCCGATATTTCTAAATTAGATATTGCTGTCATTATTGTATTTATGTGGGCTTGGTGGCATCAACATCTTGCTACCAGAATTCTTGCCAATTTGAGAAAAGATAAAAAAGGTAAATTAAACAACAGTTAAACAACACATTAACATTCCACAAATTTGAACCAATTAATAATGCAAATCATTATATTTTAGGTAATGTAGTAAGTGAATCTCATAAAGTACCACACGGTGATTGGTTCAATTACGTTACGGCTCCTCATCAAACAGCAGAAATTTTGATGTACCTTGCTCTAACAATTTTATTGTGGAAAAATTTTACATGGTTTTTTGTATTTATCTGGGTTCTCAGTAATCAGGTAAAAATTTACTTGCTTAAATTGACTTCAATTATTTCTTTTAAAGATAATTTGATTCATTATCGTCATTATCTAGAGTATCAATTTGTACGTCAGGATTATATTTGAATATAATTCAGATTAAACACAATCATAATCGAAAGACGCATATTTATCTTATTTTTAATTTTAACATTAAAGTGGATATTGTGAGTACTAAGGTGCATGTAAAAAATTTTAGATTTGAAAATGCTGTGGTGATTTAATAACAGTAGTATTAGTAATACATCTTCAAATGTAACAGGGTGTATACTAAATTTTGACAAAAATTTTTCAATTTACGTAGTAGAAATCTGTTCTGTCAATATTTCCTAATTGCTTTTACTTATGTATGATTATTTCAAACCTTTGTGGCTACCCTAAAATTTATAGCAAATAGGGAACTTACTATTTATGATTTCGAAAAAAAGTTTTCTAAATAATTTTTGCGTGTCCTGATTACCAAATATGGACAATCTAGATATACAAGATTTTTGGTTTAAAAGAAAATAACATTAATCACCTAAAATTTTAAAAAAGTTTTACAAAAATATGGAATTTTTAGTTAAATTCTTATAGCCCTAATTAATTCTATTAGTCGAGGAAATGAAACACTGAACCTCCGAAATCTGTGCAGTAAGATGGATCGTGATGCGGATTTTTGCATTCGATTCGTTAGAGCGTCCAGAAAGTAGTTTGTGACCCTATGTGATCAATGAGAAATGAAAATTGCATTGGTGCATAAGAAATATTATATTTTTGAGGTCGCTCAACACGAATATCACGACGGCAACGGTCCTCGAGGTACCTAGTACCCAGGATGGCTTGTTTCTGTAACAACTATTTTATTCTTAATTAATTTTTATTATAAAAATACATTTATTCAATACAAAAAATACATATTTTCAAAAAAAAATATTATACTTAGATCTTTACAATTTTAATTTTTCTTATTTGAGTGTGTGCTATAACTTGGAGCGTATCCGTATATACTAGTATGTGTAAGAGTATATATTAGCATATATGTAAGAGTAAAATGTGGAAGCAGCGGCCAGTGATCGTAGTCCTTACCTAAAATTTCATCAATACTACCAACTGTATTAAAAGCGCCAATTTTAAAAAAAAAATGTTTCGGATAATTTTTTATTTAGATATTCGATAAAGCTTATGAAGATGACATCGGTACCTCGGAGAATGTTACCGTTGCGATATTCGTGTTGAACGACTCCAAAAACCCCCGAGTAGCAAAATTGAACTAATTTCCGTCAATATTTTCTGAGTTATACATTTTTCATATTTTAACTTTGAGATGCAGTTTTAATGCTTTTTTCTTATGCACCAATGCAATTTTTATTTCTCATTGATCACACAGGGACACAAACTTTCTAGACGCTCTAACGAATCACGATTCATCTTACTGCACAGATTTCGGAGGTAAGGCCGTTTTTAATGCTTTATTTCTTCGACTATATACAGAATTTGACCAATAAATCCCCATATTTTCTTAAAAATCTAAATGAGGCTTCAAAAATATGGAAATACTAATTACAGCTCCGATCACTATCTCTTTCAATTTTATGGTTACAAATAGGCCAGGAGGATATAATTTAGTTTGTTTTTTCATATATTTTTTTTTGTTTAATAAAATTCTGCCGCATCACAACAGTGCTAATGCCATTTTAAATTATTGATCAAGATTTTTTTTAGATTGAGACAATTTTACTGACCCATTGGTGGTACCTAGAGGAATTCAAGGACTTTCCTAAAAATAGAAAGGCACTAATTCCTTTTGTGTATTAAAATTCTCATTTATTGTTACGTTTAACTATATGTTACATTTTCTACATGTTTATTTTTTATTAAATAATTTCTTTATAAGAGATACTTGAAAATTATTTTTAATTCAACTCCAAGTTATACTGGGAAAGTTATTTCAAGCAGTTGATTGTGAGATGGACAAACTATGGGCACATTTCGATACTTGCGAACTTGCGATTAGTTCATCTCGCAACACTTGTACTTAGTTATCGAGTAAACTGTTCAAGTCTGGTCCGAAATATAACAAATACGTTATATATTACTTATTTTGAAACCTGTGATGTAGTTTGACTTGATTCATCTCTTCGAGAAAAATTTGATGAGGGCTCATTAGATGTAAGCCACCAGTCTTGGTTGGAGAATCAAGTTCTTTCATATAATGTTAGAACAGTCCACTGTGGCTCTCAATCAGTACTTGATTCGTAACAATACATTCAGAAGTTATGAGCACAAAGAACGTTACATATTTTTATATATTCAGAAATTGTTCTAAGATGACGTCTGCCTGCACAAACGGTTTTATAGATGTATCCACATAAAAAAGATGCATTATACTAATGTATTCTGAGAATTTAATAAAGATTGGCACACCGTACAATTGATAATAATGTTTACAGAGTTAGTGCGAAAAATTGTCACTTAACTTAAACCTTATTCCATATAATTGGCACAGAAATATATCAATAAATATTAAATAATGATTGCAATTGATTTAAAGTTAACTTCTAGTTTAGTAAAATTTAAATTTTGAGATCTAAATGATGACAAAATAATAAATTTTTTAATATGTAGTTATTACATACACGAACACCGTAAATGCCTATCAAGATAATACATGCTATTAACTGTCTTGCAGTTTTATTGTATTAAATATACAAAATAAATAAATCAGGCTAAAATCGAGCAATACTTTGCTCAATCAAGAAATTCTAATAGATCACCTAATCTCTCCAAGTATACGTCCGGTACAAGATCCTTCTCTTCCTTTTTAGAGGATTTCTTCCACTGCAGCACTTCTTCCAATCTCGTCACGCCAGTTAAGACTAGCATTGTCTGGAAGCCACATCGGGTTCCCAATAAAATATCAGTGTTACACCTAAAATTAAAAATAATATGCAGTCGCTTGATTTTATTAATTTATTTTTGCTGCACTACCTGTCTCCAACCATAATGGTCCTTTTCGGATCAACTCCATGTTCCTTCACGAGTGCCTCTGCGATGTAGGCATTCGGTTTACCTACAACCAGAGGCTCCCTTAGAGCACATGTTTCGACAGCTTTAACGATTGCACCAGTCCCCGGAACTACTAAATCAGAATTCATGGGAAAACGTTCGTCTGTGTTTGTTGCAATAAACAGGCAGCTAGGTTTGTTGAGGTAGGAAGCCGCCTTAAGCATTTTGTTGTAAGAGAAATGCTCATCGAAACCCACTATTACTGCGCCCACATCGGGATCCGGTTGGAAATTTTCCACCGTCTGTGCAACACTGTTTTGGAGAACATCTGGCTGCAAAAAGTTTAAATTGTTACAATTTTAAAATTCTGTTTTACTATTGTTAAAAGGGATTCAATAATCTTAACAGTAATAAGTTTACTATAAATGTTGATAACAACTGCTTTAAAAAACTATAACTTAAGGTAGTAAACAATAAAATATGTTACTGATAAAAATTAGTACACAACATTAACGTTGTCAACATTCATTGTTAATTTCACCTTGATATTACAAACAACAAACCGTACATAATCATGATTTTTACTTGATATATGTTTATATTGTGTTTAAGTGTTTAAACAATTAATACCAAAATAAAAATATATTATAATTTGATGTTTAACATCAAATTACCTAAAAATTATTGATTTTTGTTTATTTAGATAAATCTAAAAATAGTATAGCCCAAAGGATAGTAAATTTATAACTCTTGAGTAAAAAAATTCTTGGGGCTTGTTCATAAAAACATACGTAAAAAAATATATTTCTTACCCCAACTCCGCTGTGTTTAATACCAGCGGCATTTAATTCTTGAGCTATCCCTCTTGAACCAACAACGTAAACTTTTTTATTGAAACCAATATTTTTCAAAAAACTCACTGTTAAATAAGACGTTGTTATTATTTCATCCTAGAAAAGTCGTCTTACGTTTTTTCCTGTAATGATAAAATAGATTTACCTTCTCCACTATGTAATCCATACGTTTAGCTTTTGTAACGAATTCTTCTCTAATTTTTGTGGAGTTATTAGTCACAAATAATATTTTCTTCCCCATTTCTCGAAGTCTGTTAACAACTCCCACAGAACCAGGAATTGCTTCATTTTCAAGCCATAACACTCCATCACAATCTAGTAAAACTGTATCGAATGAATTCAAAAATTTTGTAACTTCGTCCTTGGTTAATTTTGATAAATGCGTAAGAGATGCAGTATACATTTTGGAATTTATTTTATAAGGTAGTAATTTTATTAGAAAGGTAAACGGTTTAATTTTCCAATATAAAAATATCACCACTATTTAAAAATCGACTGGTATTTCGCAATGCAAACAAATTGGAATGGAGAACAGAGATTAGATTTGATTTTGATTGAACTGATTGAAGTGATTGAAGATTGAAAAACCTTTTTAGTAGATTTTGGATTTAGTTATAGTCCAATGTCAAAAGTGTCAAAGTCAAAAGGTTCTATGTTGACCTTCAGATTAGTAGGAACTAATTCGAGTACGTTTGAAGTTGGTTTAAATATCGGTTAACTAAAAATTTAATTAATTTTAATTAGAACATTTTTTTTTTAATTAAAATTTCTTTCTTGTAAACATTTACATTCCAAAAAATTGGACTGTATATTGACGAGCAAAACAAATCATTCAAATCAAAGCTGTAGCCTTATAATTTGAATTATTTTAGTTCAGTTAAGGTAAAAGGAACTCATCTGTTGATAAAGTGTTACCAACATACTGGTCTTTCACCAAAAATTTTGTTTTGGGAAAGTTTCTTCATTTTATATTTTTATTTTACTCTTTTTGAGTTTTGGCTGATGTAGAAGTGTAGGTTACGTTTTGTGAATGTACGTCAAATGGCCAAACAATACAAATGAAATAATATTCAAATATAATATAATTAATGGGTAACATTGAAAATGTATAATATAAGCAATTTAATTTGTTACATATTACTCTTAGCAACATTTTCATCAGCCCGTGAGAATTTGCACAGTAATGTTACTTCAAATACATCAAGTCAAATAGCTGAAGGAGGTGCGCTTCCACAACATTCAGAAGATAAAACACATTTAAGACGAGAACATGTAACAATCTTGGAGAAAACTACAGCAACTAAAGTGAATGACACATTAACAGCGAAAGATTTAAACGGTCAGTCTACTGTTGGAACCAGTAACAAAACAGGATCTAAGGATAACGAGGTAGGAAAACCAGTATTTGAAAAGCCAGAATTAGATGCAGGTGTCTCAAAGAAGATTGATGTAAAACAAAATGTGAAAAAGGGGGAAGGTGTAAATTTCAATGATACTGATAGTTCCAAATATGTACCTTCAAAAGAAACTACTTCAGCGATGAATAGCACAACAAAACCAGTCTCTGTCACAACAAAACCAACCACAAAGGCCACAATACCAAAAAAACCTCTATTTGTTGAACCCAATGAACTTGCATCTAAAACTGCAGAAACTAAAAATCCAGAACCAGATCCAAAAATTCCCAATATCGACACTCTTCTCGAGAAGAAGAGCAACAGAGCTAATTATGTGATTCCTATAGTAGCTGTTATTTTGTCTGTTCCCTTAGTGGCAATAATTATGTCTGTCCTTTATAAAAGAGGGCAGGATTGGTGGCAACACAGAAATTACAGGAGGATGGATTTTTTAATTGAAGGGATGTATAACAATTAAAATGGCTTAAAATATTATAAATCCGTTATTGTTACTTATATATTATTGAGTGTACCGTGCCTTATACAGAATGCAATAATTTGTGATATTCTTGATAATAAAATGTATTTTTATACAGTCAATAAATTGTCTAATGGAATTTGATTACTTTTCTCACTTTTAACGTAAATTTCTGTATTAGCCATTTACCAACAATTAAGTAATTAAGTAACGAAATTAATAAAACAAATTTTATTGCTTATGATAAAATTTTATTGCTACAATATTAAATAATTATAAATAGTAGATCTAAAAAATACATTATCGAGGTACCTTAAACTTTTTAATTTACATATTTTTGTATACAAATATAAAGAAACATCTAACATCACAATAATAATCACTAGATAAGTTTAGATAACCGAGTTATAAATAGTATAATGAAAGAATTGTTTTAGATGTTAACATAAAATATATTTAAAAATCATTAAATATATCCCAACATTTTTAAATATGGTTCAACAAAAAATAAAGTTAATGAAAAAAAATTCTTAACGAAGACTTGATTTCTGTATAAATTAATGTTTCTTTCACTATACTTAAAGATTATAAAAATTACAGACTTCAGCGTTTTATATAGTTATTTTTTTCCTGGTCACATTCAGGGTTTGCGAATCGAACATCACTACTATACATACCTATAATATGGGTGAAAGTGTATAAAATGCTATTAAAATATATTAACAAAATATATAGTGACATTTAACTAAATTGTGATCCATACAACAGAGTCGCATTTGTCGTTCTCCACTCATTTTATCTTCTCGCTTAATAATTTGTTGCTTAAGTTGATACGAGGTCAGAAATTCTTGAAATGGTTTATGTACTTGTATGGTTAGCGTAATACATAATAGTAACTGAATGCTTCACTAAAAATCACTGTATTTTAAACAATTTTGACATCAACTGGCATGTGCAATACAACTAAATAATGTATTATGCGTTATATTTTTCAACCACAAAGTACAAAAAACTTTAGTGTAATTTTTAAAAATTACTTGAAAAAATATGTTGTAACTTTATACAAAAAAAGAAATATAGAGAAGTTCCGACTTTTTTTAAATGTATATTTTGTGAGGCTTCTTTCAAATTCAAACTTTTTAGTCTTCTGAGAGGGCAAATGTATACAAACGGTGTCAAAAATGAAGAAGCGTATTCTTTTGTAAAATTATTTAAATCTAAACTAATTTAAACGTATTATCATTACAAATTCCTAATTTGCACTAAAACGGAGAAAACTAAGTATGCAAGAACGTCAAGGTACCATTTGCGTGCAAAATAAAATTTATATTTCAAAAAAAATTAAAAAAATATATTTCCAGCATACAGGGTGTTCCATTTCCAGTGTGCCAAACGAACACAGATGATAGAGAAAGTAATTTTGAGCAAAACAGTTCATATCGACATATGTCCGAAAACGTAATTTTATTACAATACCTCGAAAATGCTTCGAAATAAATTGATAAAATATTTTATTTGACACATTGTTTTCAGAAATGTCTCTATGGGGGGCAAAACAAGGTTCAAAATCTGTAACTTATTTATTTGTCAAATTCGAAAATCAAAATCTTGGACGATTTCTAGATAAAAATGGTAAACTTATTTCATGTAGAGAAAATAGAATTCTATGTTCTTTATAATGTTTAATTTTCAGTAGAAGCATAAGAATTTAAAATCGGCTTTTTCTGGAAAACCGTTGCAGATATCGAAATGAAACAAGTATATCTTTTTTATGTAGAAATGGTCAAGGATTTCGATTTTCGAAAAAAGAATTACAAATTTGACAAATAAAAAAAGTTACGGATTGTGAACCTTGGCTTGCCCCTGTAGGGACGCTTCTGAAATCAATGGTCAATTTGATTTAGATAAAGTAATTCCTCGTAATAAATGGTACCTCTGTATAAAATATTATTAATTTATTTCGAAGCATTTTCAAGATATTGTAATAAAATTGTGTCTTAATGGCCCCCTTTAAAGGGGTGTAGCACACAGGGGGGCGTTTTCGGACACATGTCGATATGAACTTTTTTTGCTCAAAATTACTATCATCTGTGTTCGTTTAGCACACCGGAAATGAAACACCCTGTATATACATATCTATTGTATATTGTGGCCTTCTAGATGTAATTGTTGAATAAATTATAATAATCCATAGCGTGTTGTGATTCTTTTGTGATATTTTGGAAAATCACTACATATATTTTACTTAAAAATCTGACTGTGTAGCTTAATCAGCATCACTTCAAAAAATTGTTTTTACAGGATAGTAATTTGAAATTTACTAAGTTCCGTTCAGTTTAATAATCTAGGAACTGTTAAAAATGCTGAAGTTGAAAAAATAGTCAATTACTGAGGTCAGAAATTGATAACGGATAATTGATAAATGAGTCTTCATATGTTCCGAAAATTGTAAAAATATTAGTCTTGTCTAAAATTGTGAAAATGTTTAAAAAAAATCTCTAAAATGATTTTCCGAAAAAAAACTTGCAACAGATTAGATTATCGTAATTAGTTTAACATGTACATCTAGAAGGTATACGAAAAAAAAAATTATTAGAATTATGCATGCCAAAAAATTTTATAGGGGTGCCACAGTTCTTAATAGGCCACTCTATAATATTGTGTAGCTCGGTCTACACAACGAATATATGAATTTTATTCGCAAAAATTTTTAAACGTTACAATTATTTAATTATTCAAGTATTTAAAATACTCCATAAGATATAGATAATCGTTTTGTTAAATCTTATCTCAAGTGTTTGAATATCAAAATGAAATTTCCTGTCCAAATTACAGCTGTGAAGCTAATAATTTAGCGAAATTAATTGTTGGTATAAAAAATAGTCATTTAACGTTTATTCATAAATGTACATAGAAATAATAATTCTTTTACCCCAACTCCTCTGTGCTTAATACCAGCTGCAATTAATTCAAGAGCGATCCCTCTTGAACTAACGACATAAACTTATTTATTGAAACTGATATTTTTGAAAAACTCTTAGAAATTATTCAACAAAATCATCATTGTCTTATTTTTTTCTTTTGTAATGATAAAATTGGTTTACTTTCTCTACTATGTAATCCATGTAATCCTCCTTTTCTAACGGATTTCTTTCTGCCGTTAGTTTGGCCAAGATATAATTATTCACAATGAATGTTATTTTATTCTATTATTATGTACACGAAATTTAGTTTCAATATCTATATTTAGAGATACGAGATATTTTATTTTTGAAAATTTTAACACCCTCAAACAATAAAGCTTCAAGCGCAAATGTTTGTAAAAGAAAATATTCTTAAGGAATGAGGAAAATGCTTCTTAATATTTGACGTAATACACCCTGTACTGGAGCAGTCTAGTCTAGTTTCGCTTATTACTTGCCAAACTAAAGTTGAATTCTAATAATAAGCAGAGAGCGGACAATTTGTGACTTTAACCTTGAACATAGATATGTCATTCATAAACCTAGATACATTACCCATGACGCAGTGGCGTGTCGGGTATGCATCGGAAATTTACGTGATAATTCACGAAAATTCCACGGTACATACATTTTTAGGCGTTATAAAATATTTAGAAAATCTGAAATTGTATACTACATATTTATTAAATAAAGTTCGGTTAAAAATAGTGTCGTTCTTTTATTTGGAAATTAGGAGTCAATGTAACGAATATCCTCAGGCGACGCACCCAACTCACGCTCCATTCATAACAGGGCTGCAGTTTGAATTCTGACCAATAGGAATTCGATAAACGCAACCGATGTCGATGGATGGACTAGAGACGGGCGCGAGTGTCATTTCATTTCTTTAGAACTAAATTAACTTAATTATTTTCTCGTTATTTAACCTGTTCACATGATTTATGGACTTTAAATAAAGGGTACAAATCTTCGCGAGGATAATACGATATATTTGCTATACATAATAATTATATTTTGCATACTTTATACACAATACATTTTTGAACGCGTACACATCTCTACCAAAATTTGACCTATTCTTCGGGTTAAAGTCACACATTGTCCGCTCTCTAATAATAAGTCTACTACTTTTAAAAAATTATGAGTTTATTACTTTTAAAAGATTAAAACGGTCCACCACAAAGAATCAATAGTACGTCCTTACATGAATTTATAAAAAATAACTGACAAATTTTGATGGGTTTTAGAGACAGTACATTTAGGAAAATCCAATTTCTTGTCAAGGAAAAATTAAAGCAAAACTACCACCAATAATATCAGCAAAGGTATTTTTAATATTAGTATACAGGGTGGAGCATTAATAATGGACCAAGACGCAGGGCGAAACATGAACATTAATTTGTGTTAATAAAATGTTATTATGGAAGAAGATACAGGCTGTCAAATTTTGTTTTTTCTTTTTTTTAATTATCTAGAGTACCTCAAATCATCGCCACAAAATTTATTAGGCAATTTTTTTTTGGATAAGATATTAAATCAGGTTCGGGCATAGAGAGGACGCCACATTAGCAATACCTGATGATGACTTCCTCTCTTATTTCAATATCTGCTGATTTAATACGTAAATTATTATTTCTTATTAAAAAATGTTTCTACTAAATTTAGTGATAATAGGTTAAGTGGTACTAGAGTTATCACAAAAAACAATTCAATTTTGACACCCTATATCTTTTTTCACAGCAGCATTTTACTAAGACATATTTAGCATGTCTTTACATTGTGCAACGTTAAACCCAGTAAGTTTACTAAAGACCACTGTGGCACTGTATGTTATCACCTCCTGATTCTTTGTGTGCTTTATGCAGACAAACCATAAAAATTCATGAAGTAATGTGAGTGCTTATTATATTAGAGTTTGGTTCACCATCAACAAAATACAATTTTCCAAAATGGTTTATTATATATTACATCTGCAAAATTTGCTATTTTAATTTTGATTGTTGTATTTGGAGGTATCTGAAAAATATTTCAAAATTATATTCTAATACCTGCGCCAACAAATAATCGGTGTGAAAAACAACTGTTTTGATTATTGCTTTCCCAGTTTGTGCTTGCAGATGTTTGGTTCTGGGAATGCCTCCCTCGGCGGTATGAAACTCAACATCATTATATGTCTGACGTAAGCTCGGGTCTGCCGGAAGCTTGTGTCGGTACCGTGCAGGCGGTCTAACACACCCAGTACTCCAAAACAGTTATTAAACCTACAAAGTACACATTAATAAGATACATAGGGCAGTGTTACTGCATCATTTTTTACATTTTTGGTTATACCTGACTTTTGTTCCAATGAATCTAGTATAAATTATGTATAATTTTAGTTCTTTAGCTACTGCTTGCACCGGTCAGAGTTGAAAAAAGTATTCACTCGCAAATAACACTTTGACAATGTCTAATTATTCTAACAATTTTAAGTGTATTAAATAGATTGAAGTCCCACAAATTGTTACTTATCTAGACATAACAACAAAAATATTGCAAAACATCTAAAGAGAAGTCAATACTTTGAAAGGGTTTCAAGAGACTGGAAATTATGTTTGTAGACTGGGGACCGCCTAGCCGGGTGTCTTGGCCGATGGATTTCGATTGGCCGAGGTAAGCATCACGGATGCAGCCTGGAACTTGGATGGGTGACCTAAGGTAGGCTCGAGATGTGGCTGTGGCAGCCTACCAGAGACCTGGGTCGCTCAACACGTTCCGCCTGCGTGTGATCCCCGATAAAATGGTAATGAGAATAGAGCAATAAATCTCTGTATCTCAAGACTATGCTATCATACATAAAAAATTGTACGAGACTTTGCCACCAAGCCACCCGTGTAGTAATAGGATGGTTTGTAGAAAAGTACTCAAGTAATGAAAGGGGGGTGTACAAGGGGCCTATTAATAACGCCTAAGTGCCAATTTTCCACCACCCCCCGACATACATACATGTCTTTAGGCCAATGCAGCTCGTGATATTGAGAATAGGTGAAGCATATTCATTAATTGACTCAAACGAAAAAAAAAAGCGACGCAGGCGAAAATTTTCAAATTTTCAAGGTCAAAGCTTTAACTGAATCTGGAAATTTTTAGTTGCATTTGCAATATTACCGAAAAACTGACATTCGTGAGAAGGATTTTCATTTAGATTTTATAAAAAATAGAAATATTAGTTCGGTTTGTGAACTTCTGCGAACATTAACGCACCCTGTTCATGTATGTTCCAAAGAAGCTTTGTGGTTACAGCAGCCTCGCGTGACGTTCCCAAAATTGTTAAATCCCTCCTTATTTCACACACCCGACTTTACACCCACAATAGGGTTGTTGACCAAATTTCAAAAAGTAGATAATATAATTCTACACGTACTAATTAGTGTGTATGCACAGTTAGAGATTGAGAAATCCGTCAGAACAGTTTTAAAATAATTATTTATCACTGATTTTTTTATAACATTTCAAAACAGCTGTGACGTCATAAGGGGCACTTTGTAGTGAAATTATGTGTAGATGATTGNTGTTCCAAAGAAGCTTTGTGGTTACAGCAGCCTCGCGTGACGTTCCCAAAATTGTTAAATCCCTCCTTATTTCACACACCCGACTTTACACCCACAATTAAACATGGCATACAGAAAAGTTTTTTTAAATAAACACTTCCACACAACCACTTACGAGGGGAACCCAAAAATAACCGGAATTTCTTTGTAGAGAGCATTTACTTTATAGTTTTTCAAATACAACCTCAGTCTCCTTCATAGTACTCTCCATTAGCATTAATGCACTTGTCCAAACGTTCATTCCAATATTGAAAGCACCTTTTAAATTCGTCCTCTTTGATATCTGCTAGCACCGTTGTGATATTGAGTTTTACGTGTTCGACACCGCAAAAGCTTTCCTTTCAAGTCCCTTTTCATCCTCAGGAAGAGGAAGAAGTCCGAGGGTGCTAAATCTGGCGAATAGGGTACGTGGGTCAATGTAGTCATCTTCGTTGAGGCAGGAACCCCTTGCCGGAAATCCACAAAGTCAGACGTTTTCGCGCCAAAGCTCCGCACTGCCTTTTCATAACCTCCAAAAATAATTGCTGGTTTACTATCTGGTTTTGAGGGACAAATTCTGAGTGTATGATCCCTTTGATGTCAAAAAAACAGATCAACATCGTCTTCACATTCGATTTCACCTGATGAGCTTTTTTTTGGGCGAGGTGAGCCAGTTGACTTCCATTGACTTGACTGTTGTTTACTTTCTGGATCATACCCATATCACCATGATTCGTCACCTGTGATGATTTTATTGAAAAAATTTCATTTCATCACACTTGAACGTGACGATGCCTTTGTTCTTCGGTGAGAAGTCTCAGCACGAACTTTGCTGCCAATCTTCGCATCCCCAAATCAACATTCAAAATTCGCTGAATTGAGCTCCAGGACAACCCGGATAACTCCTCGAGTTGGTCGATTGTCCTGCGTCGATCTTCATTGATCAAATTACGGATTTTGTGGATGTTGTCCTCGCTTCAAGTAGTTGAAGGGCGATCGGAATGGGGCTGATCTTCAATGGCCATTTCTCCCTTTCTAAACAGCGAAAACCATTTGTACACTTGAGTTTTACAAAGAGCATGTTCTTGATAAGCCGGACGTTGTTTGTAAGAATCAGCCATTTACACACACACACAGAACTGTCAGAGAAACCAGACTTCCCCTTTTTTCCCTATCGAGAGAATAAGGCAAAGGTGTTTCGAAGTCTAAAAAATCCTTTTTGTCCTCAATTTTCCATCTGGAAAATGGCATTTCCAATAAAATAACGAAGGTAATGTTTTTTTAGAAGGTGTTCACCGCACAACTATTCTCTTTATTGCTGCATATTAAACAAACAAACAATACATTTTCAATATAGAATTATACCTAAATTATAAAACTTTAAATTAATTAATTAAAAATAATTTTAAATTGCACAACCAAACGAAAATTTTGGGTGAAGCGGTGCGTCACTTGCGTCACCTGACGAGCCACCACTGCTGTAGACTCGGTCAAGTGCGTAAAAGTTCTACAGAAAATCACACATTTACATATACGTAACTAAGAAATGAGCTACTACATATGTATGGAAAACAAATTAACGTTAGTTCAAGAACACAGGTAACAATTAAAAAAGCAGACTTAAAGCCAAGACGATAGAAGACTGAGAATAAACTGTTCTTTACCAAATACCAAATGTTTAAATGGCTTGATCATCAGAATTTATTTTTACAAAAATAAATCATGAAAATTTTAATATTTTCTATAATTTGCTCCATGAATATGTTACCTTTTGTACATGTACAACAAAATCAGCTTTTTCTTTTATCATATCAAATAGACAATACGAAAATTTAACGAAAAACTAATTAAGTGTGACATGGTTAGGAAAACAGTTTCACCACTCGAAACAAGGGTAATATTGCAAATTGTGGACAAGAAAAAGTAATAAAAAAACATGCTGGTTTGGCAAATCCACTTTTCAGATATAAAATTTTCCATACCACTTGTGGCAGGAAATACATCCTGCATGCGAAATTTTGTATAAGTAGTTCAGTCAATTTACTGAACAAATATTTTACTTAATATTTATTACATTTGTTTATGGTTATACTTTTTAAGTAAACAGACAATGCAAATATGCAGTAAATATTGACATTTTGTCTTTAAAAACATTTATGTAAACATGTGTGAGCAATACATTCAAAATAAGGATGTATGTATATCACGGAGGTACTGAAAATGTTTAAGATACAGCTCAATTATGACAATGACAAACTTAACTTTTCTATAATTTGAACACAATTTTCAACGTTCTTATATGGACATGGTATAGTCACTTACTTCAAATGATGAAAATCGTGCGCCTCCGGTGAAGGGAAAAACGGCAGGTGATAGCCAGAATGAGCGTTCAACGTCGACAGGATAGCGAGAGTGAACCATAGCCAAGCAGTTGCTACATGTGATCCCATTATGAAAACCCCCAGGAATGGGGGAAGGAGGTTAGAAAAGATGTGTTCGATGGGATTGCAGTAAATCGCTGTAACTGCGATTGGTGCAGTCCATTCGTGATGCTGCTTGTGTATATACTTATACAAGTAACGACTGTGCAGAAATCTAAAAAATATACAGTTTTTTTCTTTTTTATTCTGACTTAAGTCGTAACCTCTTGGTATTTTTTACCTGTGAGAGTAATAGAATGCAGCTTCTTCGGTCAAAATATGAACAGCTAACTCATACAATACCCAGTGGAAAGTTGGGAGCTCCCGTAGTAGCGGAAATCCTCTCCATTTCATCGCCCAGTACATTAACATAGACGATGGTATTCCTACCACGACTTGGTTTAAAAGTACATACCATATAACCTGTATGAAGTAAAATATTAAGTAATGGAAAAATACACACATCAGAAAGGAACAATCACGACAACAAACTAATTAATATTCCATTAAAAAACATCAATTGATCATAATTACTTTCAGTAGTTTTCTATTATCGACGGGTTCATTTGTTCCAGGTTGTATCTTGTACCTCCTAATTGCAGCAGGTTTGTTAGTCATATCCATGATTGTGTATATACCACCAAATAACCAGTACACCCCAAATGAAAGGACAAATGTGCCATATACCCATAAGTAAAATGGGTCTTCTCCCACCGTATCTAAGAATTTGTCCCACTGTGCCTGCCAGAAATCACCAGAAGCACCCCAGAACCGTTGACAATGCCTAAACAAATATTTGCAATTTGATTTCTATTTTAAAACTATGGTTTTTTTTAAATTTCTGAGACGAGAAATAAAGTTGCGCTACTTTATATTTCTTTTAAATAACCTGTGAAATTTAAATACTGATTCAATTAAAAAAAAATGTGAAAACAAAATTATTATTTACAAGAATGTGGTTTAATCACCAATAATATTTTTAAAAAAGATTAACATTTATATGAATTTGGTTGTGTGACAATATTAACTGTTTTTCCAAACATTTAGTTGTTAGGGCACATATACACTATGAACAGCAGAAAATTTGTAAAACTAGTCTAGACTTTACAAATTGTTAATTTTTTTGTTGTCTTCAATACACATATAATTATTTGTCGACATAATTGAATGTAACGCTAAGACACAAAAAAATAGATAGTGAATGTCGATAAAATTATTTTACTATGTATCAATACAGGTTAATGAATTTATTATAAAAGTTTTTAAATATATACATGTAGTTGCTTTTAAAAATATATTCAACTGATATCCCTGCCCTTTTGTAACTGAAGTTATTAAACTTGATTTAAAATATTATTTTATGATCAAAAATAAAATAACTCAAATTTTTAATTAATGATTTCCCTGGCAGATTATGTATAAGTACCATTAGTATTTCCTAAATTATTTAATGATGATGAGCACGAAAAACAATTTCAAGGGCAAAGTGTACCTATGTACTATGTATGTATACATATATCAGACAACGTACCATGTGATAGAATTTCTGGCAGCAGCAAAACAGATTAGAGCTGTACTTAGTACAATTAAAACACTTCTCAAGGAAGATAAAATCGAAGGATTCTGTTGAACATTCTGCGAATGTGAGGAATTGTTCTTTCTGGTAGGTGTCAATTCTCCCCCCGATGAAGAAGACTCATCCTCATATTCTCCTAACATCCTAAGTCCTAGAAGAAAAATTCACATAAATTTTCATTTCTTCGATTAAATAATTTTGTTCAGACAATATCTTATATACTTTCCTAATAATTATTTTGTAAAATAGATGAACTTGGATTTCTCATTGAAAAATAAGTGTACCTACTTCAATGAATAAACATTTGTCTTAAGCAGGTTAGCTCTAAAAGATATAGGGCATTAGTTCTTTTATTTACTAAAATTAAAAAATTTTGACAGTGGCATACAGTCCCCGCTCGCGATCAGCGACTTACCAATCAAATTTTAACACGTTTTGATGTGATTCTAAAAAAAAGGCTGCGCAGTCACCGACTTACCGATATGACAAAGATAAGATGATAGATATTTTTCTAGGGTGGGCATCGGGTTGTCTGGGGTGGGCCGTGCACACCCCTGCCCCCCCTTAGCCAGTCACACGCCACTGACTAAAGTAATGAAACTAAAATTCTATCAATTAAAACACCTCTTCATTTATAAGTTGTATCAAACTTCGTTCAAATTCGTTTAATAATAAAGACATAACGAGATACATATTTTCAAAATATTAAAAACCTCTTGAAACAACAACGCCTTCTGATTGTGAGATAAAGGTTTAAAAACAAACCACATTTATTTTTCGACTCCTGCAATTTCGTAATTAAAGTAAAATTATTCTGTGTACATCAAAACGAAATATTTCTACATATCTGTACTCGTATATTGCACATTTTTTAATGATATGAGAGGGAAAGCGAATAAACTAAGTACAAAGAATGCTAATCTATTACAAAAATTATAAACAAATTATAAATTGTAAACAAAGCATTTTAGATGACTCTTATCATCAATAACAATTGTTCAGTACAATAAATTTACTAAAACATAGGTACTTATCCTAAGAAATAAACCATCATATTTTATCTTGTGATTTCACCATATGGACTTTATATTTAGAACTAAATAAAATAGATTAGGTACTATTTTTACAAAAACTATTTTTCCTTATGAAAATACAAAAATGTTGCATTATATGGAATTTTCCGATAGGTAAATTAATTAGTATTGCAAAGATCAAAATAATAATTTTTATTTTGTTTTTCGTTCTTTCCTTAGCTTTTAGACTGCTAATTTGTTAGTGACACTGGCCTTCTCACAGAGCATGTTAATTACCTATTTGAATAAGCAGTCTTATTTCTTATTTGTGCTCTGAATGAATATAAGGTTAAAGAACCCAGTAGCATTTTCATTACCGAATAAATATTCATAACTTTAAATGACAAAACAACTTATGCAGAGGAAGCACTATAAATACGTAGTAGGTGGAAAGTTTAAGACATTTTTTTGTTTATGACATTTCAGTAATATACAATAAAAAAATGTAAAGGGTCCATCAAATCCAGTTCGTTCAATTTTAACTTTTCGGAACGGGTAAAAAAAATATTCCAAGTGTATTTAATTTCTAAACTGTTTATCAACGAAATATTATTAGTTAAAATGCGTAGAATGGATTTTTTTTCTATTGTGACACGGTTCAACTTTACAATTAATTTTAAAAACGAGTTGCACATAGTTTCTGTCTTATCAGTTTTGCATTATCATAAAGTTAGTACGTAAATATCCTTAGATTGTACTCATAATTACAACACTTTATGAAATTAGTAAATTGAATGTTTTCCTATAATAAATGTGTCACAAATATACTGAAAAATACATGTAAGAATTTTATATTTTTTTATATCGTTTTCAAATGACCATCTTCAAAAAACATCTTATCTTACCCGTGAATCAATCGTACATTCCAGGTTCGTATTTTATTTTCATACAGCTCCCTATATCAACCTAATCTAGAGCTTCTCTAGAGCAAAACACAAAATAATGGAAAATAAGATGGGTCATGAATTTTTTATTTTTCCAAACTCGATTTTGATTACGAAATTATGCTGTAACGTATTGTCGTAAATTGTCGTAGACTACGGAAACGCCATTACGAACATGTCGCGAGCAAAAGAATTAAGCCTGTTTTAAGAAAACACCGGCAGGTACGCTACGGAAAATTAAAAATATGTAATTTAAAACAGTCAATATGCTCTTATTACAACGTAAACGTAAGAAATATATTTTCCTCATATATATAAATTATGTAGCGATAAGCAGCCCCTAAAAATCTAAACAATTGCTACTAATTTTCATCGATTAAAAATGACTAGTGCTTTACGTTTATTTTTCTAAAACCAAACCATTCGTAGTTTTGAAAGCAAAAATAATTTGATTTTCGAGACGTTTAATTAAATTAGTACCTACGTGATAAAATTATGGGAATTTTTACTTGCCTGCTTTCTTCAGTGTAAGATTTTTGGTCAGACCAAAATATTTTCATGAAAATAACCTTTGACTGGTCTTTCTGGCCAAAGAATTTATTTAACTATTTTTTTTATGGATAATAAAATATCCAAGTACAAAAAAATACCAACAGAATTATAGTAGTTGTTTCAACAAAAACGTCTAGAAAGATACTATATGTAAAGAAAAATCATTCGTAAAAAGTAATAGAGGGTTGTTCTGGATCTTATTAATGGGCCAAACTTTATGTATGTTAGCCCAGTGTACTGGATTCTCCCCCGTTATTATATCACGTACGATTTACATGCGGACCTTGCACCTTGAAGTTAAAATAAGTTTGATGAAAAAATTACCCACTTCTTATATATTACATTATTATTAGTGTGGCATCTAATTTTTTTCTTTCGGATTTCGAATCTTAATTCCGCATTAATTAAAAATTACTATTTTTTTGAAAAAATAATAACGGTAAAATTATCATCTTGTATACTATATACTACGTACTAATGAAAACAAGGAAACATAATTTCACTTGCTGCTCAATTCCAGTAATCTAATCAGTAATCACTTGTATCTCCTTTGTGTAAAAAACACGTGCAATTTTGTAATTAAAAGAACGTACAAAGAATTAAGACATACTTAGCAAAAATTAAATCTGCATTAATAGTATACATGCTGTGGTAATACAAAAATCCAACATACTTTTAAGGCGCTTCCTTAACTTCATTTTCTTCTGCGTCTTCTTTAACATATTAAATTATTGTCTGGTGATAACAAATGAATGTTTCACAAAGTTTATTTGTTGAATAATACAACTTTCCAATAAATGTTTCAATTACAAAATACGGGAGCGGGAAGTTGCGTACACTTTCAAATGCGCGATCGACGAGCGTACTGAGAATAGCAAAATATAACAAAATCATAAACAACGCATGACAATTGCCGAGGTAGGATTTAGCATTGTTACGCTTTGAATATATAACGAACGAATTAACTATAATGAGAAAATTGATCTTGTCCAGGTCTGGTTGTACAAAATTGCCTTATACGCCTATACAGACGTTAATGTCATGTCGGTATACAAATATGGCATTATTTGTAGAGTATAAAAATGAAATAAAACATACTAAAGTACCTACTAAAAATATTTTCTTTTATTAAAAACTAAAATAGTATTGTAAAGGTAGGTACCAGTTTAAAGATATTGAAAATTCTTTTATAAAAAAAAATAAAAATCCAATAAAGTCAAACAATATTCTTTGATACCAAAACCTACTTAGGTAAGCAAATGCAAAAGATATCAAAGAGATCCACAAACAAAATTCCTAAGACTCTTTTAGTGTGACGTCACATATTTAGGCAACCCGCAACAAATTTTCGTAGTTGAAATTTTACAGACCGAATCTGACTCTTGTGCACTATTTACATAGATACTATAAAAATGAACAGCTTCAAATATTTATTTTTGCAAGGATTTAGAAGTATTTAAGAACAAACAACACGTGTTCGGTAAAATAGATACACTAATGTGCTTAAATCTTACAAAAAACGATATAAAACATTCTTAAATTTAAATAAAGTAAAAATTTAACATTAGTCGTGTTATTTATTCCTAATGCTCATGCTCGGAAAGAATAGCCTCATACGCAGGTGAGATCTTGTTAATATGTTAATCTTGCCGTTTTCTAGTTCTACGAAGTATTTTTATTGTTTTTCTTGGTGTTGTACTGTGTCAGTATGTTTATCGAGTGTTTTTTTTTCTTCAAGTGGTTTATTATACACGTACTCTTTAACCACAACCAAACTTTTCTTGAATGATATCCTGTTGCGAGGCTACTTCGCTTACATGAAATTATCTTTAATACGCATGCTCATTAACATTGATATAATTTTAATTTATTAATTGCTATAAAAGTCAATATTGTTCTATAAATTTAAAAATATAAATTCTGTAATTCTATTAGTTTGTCACTTGGGGTTTGAAACTTCTTAAATATTTCTAATATTGCCAGAATTTCGCGATATTTAAGGTCGCGACAAAGAAGCCATTTTTCTGGCACTTATGTCCAAAATACGTAAGGTCGAAAATTGATCTAGTAAAAATATTAAGAAATTCTTCATGACAATGTGTACTATAGGGTTGTCTATTATTTGGCATGTGTTACGTCACTACTAAAAATGTCTATACTTAACAGCCATCTAGCACTGATTTACATCAGTAATAAAATAAACAGAGAGTCAGAGAGTAATAAATAATTATCCAAATTAACTACAAGCAATCAAATTTTAAGTATGGTCAATTAATCCCGAAACACCCTGTATATTATAAACTTAAAAATAACAAACGTAAAAAATGTATATTAATATGTACTGGAAACAAAATAATTAATTGGTTCGAATTTAATGAATTTCTTGTTATTTTAAATGCGCAGAAACTTTTGAAATTAATTAAACGAAATCCGTAACAAAAACAAAATTTCGCGACTAGAAAGGAAGAGAAATTGACGACCTTATATTCGATTGAGCAGTCACTTTTAGTACAAAAAAACGTAATGTTTTTCCGATAACGTAAACGGTCTTGTATTTCGATTTAATACGAGAATAAGTTTAGTTTATAATAATATAGACGGTAGAAGCGAAATAACATAGTTAGAGATGAATTAGTCTTAAAAACAACCATCAAATGATCATGTTATTCAGGAAAAAGGAAGCATACTTCGTTAACTAAACTTGGTTTGTTAGAAATTATCGAGATTATTGAAACTTAGTAAGCACATCACGTATTTTACTTTTTCTTACAGCAAATACTTAGTTGACGATTATTCCTCGGAAATTTTTGGACACTTACACCACAATAATAAACAAGACAGTTCGTTTATTTCTACACATAAGGAAATAAAACAATTTAGGATACTCTGTTTTAAGAAGAAGAAAAAAAGTCTAGAACAATCTCCTGTAATTTATTTTTTGCCAAATTCTAACGTGACTAAAACTAGATTTTGGATTAGGTTTTGAAGATTCGGAACAAATTTACAATCTCATCGATTTCGAATTTATGACAAAACCAAAATGCCATAG
Organism: Anoplophora glabripennis; assembly: GCF_000390285.2. Lineage (NCBI taxonomy): Eukaryota > Metazoa > Arthropoda > Insecta > Coleoptera > Cerambycidae > Anoplophora > Anoplophora glabripennis. The sequence continues at coordinate 2,219,292 of NW_019416486.1, forward strand.
CAAATAAGAGCGTTTACCTGAAAGGTGAAAGGTTCAGTGCCCTTTGAGTTTGTACTGATTTGTTTTGATGGCAATAATTGAAATAACAATTTTGACCTATATTCCCCAGGTGGCATGCATATTGACGTATCAACTTTGTATTCATTATTACTTTAGTATGTAGGTATGTATTTACAATAATATTAAAGGTATAGTATAAGTTAAAAAGAGGAGAAACTTTCGGAACTAGGTATTTATTTAATTCTTGATGAAAGTCAGAAACGTAATATTTAGAGTTGGATAGAAGTTTAAATACCTATATATAGATTAGTACTAAAAATTCAACCTTTTTAAGAAACCTTTATTAAGTATATCCTCGGATAAAAGATTTATTGACAGATACTTTTTTAAACTTGAACAAGTTTTATTAAAATTTGTTTTCTTTTAAATATATATTATGTATATTTTTTTATTGTTAAGAACTAATTACTATAATCTCTTTTTTTTCACTCTTCAGTAATTTAGATAAAATACCTACTCATTAGAGTTATACACGATTTTTTTCAATGATAAGAGAAATTAAATAGGTAGATATTTAAAATTCATTTTGTTGAAAAAATAGGCAAATTCTCTATATAAAAATAATGTGATAAACCTCTTGTGCTCTAAAAGAGTATATACTATGTTTTTAAAAAAGATATATGACTTTATAATAAACAATTAGAACAGTTTCTTTTAAATATTCTAAACATGAACTAAGTCTTACTAGATAATTACATATCTTGAAAAAAAAGGATTGATACAAAGGTACGTAGAGCAGGACCAGATCTAGGAGGGCTGTAGCCCCGGGCCTCACGAGATAGGGAGGCCTCGGCAAGATCTGGCAAATTTTTTTTTTTTTAGAACAAACCAGAAAGTGTTTTGGTTTGAATGAAAAGTGTGTTGTAGGGACAAAAAACTGTATTACCTATATTAATAAACGTATAGTGTATCATTTTTAGGAGAAAGACAAAATGGTTTATACTTTTGTATTTAATCGGCATGCAGGTGGAGGTTTTGAATATTACAACCCTCCTCTATCACAGTTTCCTTAAAATTCTGACCTCAAGGATTCAGAAGCGGTCCCCAGAAATGGTTGTGACTCCCTTCCTTTCATTCCACGAAAATTTTAGAGTACGCCACTGCTAAATATATTAATGTTTTCTCAGTGTACATATTAATATTCAATGATATTACACAACTAAATTAAACATATTCATCGACAAAACATTAATATAACGGTACTACTTAAAAAAACAACATTGTTTATTTCAATTGCTCTTTATAATCAACACAAAAGAATTGCGTTTTGTTTTGGGCCCCTTTGAGTTCAGGAAAAAACTAATACTTTACGTGAGCATGCACACTACAAGTTGTAATAATTACTTACTTTGTATAGAAGTAAATAGTAAATTTGCTGCTAAATACGCAAAATATTTTTCAGTTAATCATTATATCAATACTAAACTTCTCAATTTCTCAACATAGGTGTTTATGTTGCAAATTTGGCGGTGTCATCTACTGTAGGAGAGAGGAACTTGCACAATTCTCTGTTACAGATTTCTGTACTAATATAACATCTTTAGGCTGTAGGCCCAAAGAGGGCAGTAATTTCGTATATGAGCGCGAAGGATTTGAACCAATAAAAACGTTTTACTCGACAGATGTCATTACTGTCATTTTAAGTATTATGTAATGTCACCTAGTTGTCAGCGACAATTTTGAATGAAATATATGTGTTACTATGTGGAAATAACTAACAAAATGATAGTTGTATTATAGTTGACTTTGAGTTAAATAGAACATAAAAATATATACGAGTAGAAGAAATAGTATTCCCAGCTTGATATGGAATAAATGCCTTTGTGAACTGGTTTCACACCTACCTCGTGGACAAATAATTGTTCACTCACAAATAAAACAGTTTTCATTTCTAGTTAAGTTAAGCTATAACCAACACTTTCAAAATGTTTTAGACTTGGCAAAGTTAAATTAACTATGCGCTCAAAATGATTTACAAAAAAATAAATTCTAGTTCCCGCCCGTTTCAAATACTGATTTATGTTGAAAACTCTATTTTATCAAAATAAATCAAGTGTTTTTTAAATAAAAATCTTCAGAATATCTAAAAATATTTACAATATGAGTACGCGAACTATGTACCTCTTGTCGGGAGTATACGACATTATAGCAGCTGGATTGTTCGTCGGTTGTCCTACCTATGGCACACTGATGAGGACTAATAAGTCCGAAACCGGTCTGTGCCTGGTGGGTTAAACTGATGATGAGCCACGGTGTAGTTTCTTGCAACACTGGTTAGAATTTACAATTTGATAACGACAAAATTTTCAGAAAAATATATGTATTCGTTTCTGGACACTTTAAAATAGTAAAAGACCAATTTTGACATTAAATCATGGGGCAAAGCTTTATCGAAATATACAAGGTGATTTCAAAGTCAGAACCCAAAAAGTAAAGAGTCCGATATCTCCGTTAGGAGGAATATTAAGAAAAAAATTATAGACGTCCTAGTGTCATTTTGACCTCACCTATATGCTCCCAAGAGATTAGTAGACACTTACTGGGTACCCTGTGGAGACGGAAATATAATTAAATCCAATTCCCAGTGGTCGATATGATTCGTCGAGTTTCAAAGAAAACAATAGTTAAGTGTGATGGTTTAGTGATGTATAATTTACAATTTCAAGATATGTCATACAAAAAAAATATGGCAGTGTACTTAAAGAATAAGAAAAGAAGTGCATAAATAAGGTTATCAAGAAAGAAAATAAAATCTTTTCTATTATAATCTTACGATAGAGATAACAAACATTCTAAATTAAAACATCCAATCACCTAACAATAAATAACATCTTTATAATTTACTTAACCTAGAAACATGGCGCATATATATATATAATATGTAATTATAAACTATCAGACTTAAAAACGGATATAAATAAAGATAAGTGATATAATATGTACACACTAGTAAAACCATTAGCAAAGTATTATTGTTTCCTAAAAAAATCTGTAACAAAGAAGAATAAATTTTAAAAAACATATTTAAGGGTAGATATACTTTAATTTTTCATGTATATTTATTACTATCAAATAAGATCACTTAAACAAGTAACACCACATATTAAACATGCTTTTTGATATTGGAGTTTACAGAGAAAATTGTGCAGGTAAATATAAGTCCCTGTACTACAAAAGATATTTATAACTCAAACGAAAATATTCAAAGGGAGAAATATTTGAAAATATAAAGGGTCATCCGCTAAATACACTACTGGTACATATCGGTCTGCACTACATCGCATTGAGCTACATTACTTTGCATTATACTATACTACCTTGCATTTAATATGCATTACCTTGAATTAAATGACAATATAAAATATTTACAATGTCAGTAATCAGTGGTTTGGCACTCAGAAGTTAAATGTCACATCTATAAATTATATAAAATTGAATTTATCTAACCAGATATATACAGTGTGTCTGGCTTTCAGGTTAATATCTCCTTAAATACAAGTAGGCTGACAGAATCAAGTGGAACTATTTTTTTATGGATAAGGCGCTGAAAGATCATCATTTGACTATTAGATTTCAATTGTACGAATGCCGGGCGTGATGTGCTTTTTATATTGGTACATTTTTCAGAAAAACACGACAGTAATTTTTATAAAATGATAACTCCACAGGACTATTCTATATCGCTTAAAATAGTTTTGTACCAAATTGGGCTGAGTGAAATAGAGCTTCGTGGTGCACATCTTGAAATCAACAACAGAACACCTTAGACCAGAGTCCCCCCTATGGCGTTATTAAATGAAAAATAGTTACACATCATTAAAAAAAAACGTTATGTTGTTAATGTTGTGAATCATTATTTGTAGTTCTTATATCTAACTTGTTTGTTGTACTTTTAAACTACTGAGTTAAATACTTTTTCGTTACTTCAGTCAACTGTTTTTGATTTCATGGCGTCCTACATTTAATATTGCGTTTTTTTAAGTTTATCGGCATGTAGAAAAATAACCAATAGATATGTTTCCTACAAATTTGATACACCGTTGTTGTGAGGGATGCAGAATAATCCAACGGCGTTAAAAAAATCCCAGACGTATTATGAAAAAATGCACCCATAAAAAATCAAGGCTGTGCATTTGTGGTAATGAGAAATCAATAGTTGGTAAAGGAAGAGCTTTCAGGGCCCAACCTTTAAAAAATAGTCCCACTTGATTCCACCACCTACTTCTATTTAAGGGAGTGTCGACACGAAAAACCAGACACGCTATACACGGTGATTCACAAATGGTAACCAAAAATGCAACCTCGTATTCTTTAAGGGGAGTCTTTCCTATAAATTTTTTATCTAGGACGCTTCGTTAAAAAGATACAAGGTGTTAAACTTCAAAAAATATTTTTAATTTTTTTAAATAATTTAAAAACTAGTAAGTGAAATAATTTGAAATTGGGCACATGTATTTATGTAAACATTGTTCAAAATCTGAGGGCTTTTCCTAAAATTTACATACTACAGTGGCAGAGATACAGGATATGGGTGGCACATTTTTCTAAATAAAATAGTATGCTACTCCTTTACTGTAATAACCATGATATTTTCGGTTTCGTCTTTCAATTTTCTACAAATTACTACTCTGTTATGTTTTTCGGAAAAAGCCTGATCTTCGAGTAAAACTTAAAAAATGAACTGAGAACACACTTCGATATTCGAATATAATGCTTTTTAAAATTACATAGTGGGCTGCGATAGCAACTTTGACATTCTGAATAAATAATGCTTTTCATCAGATTCAAGCAATAATAAATTTCAAATAGATTATGTTTTCGTTATTAAAAAGATATCGGGTCAGTGTTCGTGGAAATGGAGGGAGTTTTGAACATTTACTCTAATAAAATCATTAAAGGTTTTTTAAGTTTTACTTGAAAATCAGGTGTTTTTCGAAAAACATAAGATCTTTTTAATAAGGCGTCCTAGATAAAAACTTTATGGAGACTCCCCTTAAAATTCACCAAAGAATTCACGGTTTTATTTTTGGTCACCATTTGTGAATCACCCTGTATAAATCACTTTTCAGAGTTTATCGAAGTTTTTAAATAATTTATATAAATCATTCAATATTTTCAAGTCCTGATGAAACACAAACTTCAACACTTTTTATTTTGGAATACTGTGACCTTAGGCTTAGAGGGTGAACTAAGTCAAATTTCGAAGTAAAAAAGTGAAAATATTAAATGACAGAAACCTAATTTTTTTATATCATTGAATTTTAAAGCTGAAACATTCAACTCTGATATTAGAGAATTTCAGGAAATCAGAAAATAAAAGGACATAAAGGTAAACTCTAAATCTTAGCCAAATATGTTAACAGTGTCGTTACATCTGCTACATTAGCAAAAGCGAAATAAATAGACAGATTGTAATTAATAAACTCTTGATTTCCCTAATTTTATAAAAAAAAGGACTAAACTAAAGATTACTGGAATTTATTAATTATTTAATTGAGTTTGAATCATGACAGGCATACATTTTTGGCTAGCAGACGACCCCTCATAAAAATAAGTAGTCAAATCACTGTTTAAAGTGTGAAATGAAGAAAACAATTTTGAACCACAAATAGGTATTGAAAGAAGAGAAAAAGATCTGAGATGATGATAAAAAATTAAAGGAAATATAAATTAATGAGGTTTTAATTTTTATAATTTGCGCTTAACGCGGCGATCAATTCATTTTTAAATTATGTAAAAATCTATGTTCCGCTCGTCTGTAAAATTATAACTGTTGTTATAAATAGAATAAACAAATATTGAATTCAGTACATCTCAAAATTTTGAACAAAATCGTTGATAACGCCTGTCAATATTTCTCTTATTCCTTTCTGCCCTTGCTTATAACAAGGTTTATAATTACGAGAAGGAAAATAGATCTTCATTTGCCTTTCCCATAGTAAAACTACAATCTAAAAATGGTATTGTTTGTTCTGCGACACAATTGAATTTAAATTTTTTGTCCCTCTTTTGCAAGAACCTTTAGTTTATCGTCAATTATCATTATAAAACTTTCACTTACCAAATATTTTTTCTAATCAATTAAATAACTTGTTTTTAACTTTCTATGGCTCCTACTTTTCACACAAAAAAAAACACTATTATTCAACACAATGCTCTACTTTTTAACTTCTGATGATATCGAGTAATTCAATTGTCAAAATTGACAGTGCAAATATTTCAATTTTAATTATTTTTCTCATAAATTCAAACTGCAAATTATATGAGCAAAGTTGAAATTATAAAAGGTAAATTGGTACATAATTTAGAACATATCCAATGTACTAATTCTACTAATTTCAACTTATAATAGAAATAATTGTTCAAATTACAAATAAATTTTAGAAACAATATTAAAAGTTTTATGTAGCACGATTCGTCAGTTAGGAATATTTTTCTACAATTATTCTTCTTTTTCAATTATTGAAATTTACTATCACACGAGTACATTTAAATGGCCACTTTTGAGTCGCTGTATCAGATGGAAATGGAAATGTATACAGTAGGGTGACCCAAAAAAAACCAAAACTTTTTTTTCGTGTCTTGTGAAAATATGTTAGTTTATCATGTTTTATGAGCCCTCTTAAAAAATCAGCTCAAAAAAATTTTTTTAGAAGTCGTTCAAGATTTTCAAAAATTTCCAAAATCGCCAAAAATTGAATTTTTTTAAAATTTTTTTTCCTGTTATTTTTCATTTTCTAGGTTGAAAAAATCTCGATTCTGAAAATTTCAAATCGATATTTTAACTTGTAAAGGTCACTTGTAATTATTTTAACTTTCAAAAACTTAAATTTTAAAAAATGATAAATATTTGATACTCAGTGCGGTAGTAAATTTTGCCTCGNTTTTTCAATTATTAAAATTTACTATCACACGAGTACATTTAAATGGCCACTTTTGAGTCGCTGTATCAGATGGAAATGGAAATGTATACAGTAGGTGGCCCAAAAAAAACCAAAACTTTTTTTTCATGTCTTGTGAAAATATATTAGTTTATCATGTTTTATGATCTCCCTCTTAAAAAATCAGCTCAAAAAAATTTTTTTAGAGGTCGTTTAAGATTTTCAAAAATTTCCAAAATTGCCAAAAATAGAATTTTTTTAAAATTTTTTTTCTTGTTATTTTTCATTTTCTAGGTTGAAAAAATCTCAATTCTGAAAATTTCAAATCGATATTTTAACTTCTAAAGGTCACTCGTAATTATTTTAACTTTCAAAAACTTAAATTTTAAAAAATGATAAATATTTGATACTCAGTGCGGTAGTAAATTTTGCCTCGAGAAATTTTTTAAGTATCTTGATTTATTTCTATTCTTTTGTTCATCAAATTCAATAAAAAAAATAATTAGTTCGTTGATATTTATTTTTAGAGGTCGCTCGAAAACATTTTAAGTACAGTACTTTTAAAGTTAAAATAATTATGAGTGACATTTAGAACTAAAATATCGATTTGAAATTTTCAGAACCGAGATTTTTTTCAACCTAGAATATGATAAAATAACGAGAAAAAAATTAAAAAAAAAAAATTTTTGATTTTGGAAATTTTTAAAAATCTTGAGCGACCTCTAAAAAAAATTTTTTGAGGGGCTCTTAAAACATGATAAACTAACATATTTTCACAAGAGACACGAAAAAAAATATATTCGTTCTTTTTGGGCCACCCCAATATACAGGGTATCCCAACATATAGTACAGAACGTAATATAAAGCAAATTTTTAAATTCATCAATGAAAAACACATTTCCATCAAAATTTCAATAAAATATTTTTAAAGTACACTATTCAATTTGCTCACCAAATATATCAGTCTTGGATATTACTTAAGATTATGATGCAATTATAAAAATTTTATGAGGTAAAGATTAAATAGTCCTCATGCGGTGTTAAAATTTTACATAATTAACTGACACTATCAGTGCATCGTCATTGATTCATTACTTTAGATTCAAGAAATTGTGTTAGTGTTGCTTAATTTTTTATATTTTTTATATGAAAAAAAAATTACATTATTTTGATAATTGGCGTGTATAAATTGGGACACCCTGTGGAAGAAATTTAAAAAATTATGTAATTATTTTATTAAAATTCTCTGGATCAATTTTTGACTCCCTTAACTTGATTTATCATTATTAAAGTGGCCACTCTATACAGCTACTGAGCTTTCTGTCGCATCGAGAACTTTTAGAACTCCTTTACAAGTCACACGCATCACTACAATTGCATCATTAACGATACAAGTTCATTTACTCGAGTAAAATTCTTAACTATTAATATTGATCTAGCAGCTACTGTAACAACGTCACACGTTAAACGTATTCTACGACACACCGTCATAAATATGGGCAATTGGTTCGCAGTCTATCCAAATATACGCAATATTGACTAAATTACCTAAACCCAGACACCGTGCGGGTTTTTATTAGTTGGTACGGCATTCTCGAGCTGTCTCGGAGACCCTATCATTTTTCTAGTGCTTCCCGCTTTTGTCGGACCCTCTATGATTTGCCTTATGTCTTCTGGGGGCACTATGCTCAAACTTTGAAGATTTGCCTCCTTCATCTCGGCAACTAGGTGTTCCACTTGCTTTTTCTTTTCCATTATGGCTGTTTCCAACGAGGCTACCTATGAACGTCGAAATCAGTACCGATTTATACGGGATATTACAGAAAAGTATGTCGAGCTGTTAACTACAAATTCTTTTGGGTGTAAATAGTAGAACTTATGCTTTTTTTGCATTAAGGCAATTTTATCAAGATATAGGTACGATTTGTTAAGGTTTAGTCAAAATTTTGTAAATTAGTTTTTTTTTAATTACAATTTTCAGAGATGGCGTCTTGAAAAGCAGCGCCTAAATAAAGAATGGCAAATGGAAAGTTGTATTATTTTCACCCAAAGAATCTGTGATCAATGCGTTTTTTTCTTAACACATTATTCAACAACAGAACAGAAATTGAACATGATCTGAAAAAAAATAAGATACCCTAAAAGGAAAAAATTACACCCTGTACAAATAATAAAGAAATGAATAAATAAAATTTTAAATATGCACCTCTCGTTTAAGCGTTTCAGCTGTAAGATGATGCAAATCGGTACTTTGCTTAGCTAATTCTATATCTTTCTGAAGTCTCTCAACTTCAGCCAGCAAGTTTCTTTCTAGCTGTTTTCGGGACTCCATCCTCCTACTTTGTGATCTTTGCTCTATATGCAACTCGTCCATGAGTAACCTAAAATAATAATAATATAAAACTGTTCGGTATTTCGTAGTATCAGAAATTAGATATCACTACAGCGGTCACACAAGTAATTTGACTTTGAGTTGTACACTCGACGCAAGATAAAGGTTTCCAATCTGAATCGTATTTTGTTTGTAATATGACGGCTTAACCGCTTGTCTATATGGGGTGTTCGTGTGGCAATATTTTACCGTCACATCTGACATTTTACGAGTTTTGTACAAAAATGCTTTCTTGGTAGATTGGCATTTTCAAAATGGAACTAATCGGCAAACTCTTATAGCAGACCCTGTATGCATTTTTTATTATCTTGTTTCTATTGAAAGAGTTGCATTTACATTACAATAGAAAAATCAATTCATCCTAGTTAATAAATCTTGCGAAACGTCTACTACCTACTTACGAATAGTTAGATTGAATGGATTTAAGAAAATTAAAAATTTTAATTTTTTTTTTAATTTTGAAAACCCTGCAGCTCGGAAACGGCGAGGGGCGGCCTTAAGAGCCTACGTGTATGTAACAAAATTTACTTAATTTTAGCTACATAATGGGCCTCTGTTTTTTTCTGTATGCCATTAATGAACACTGTATAGGTGCCTGCAATGAAATCAGTTGAAGTTTCTTATAAAAGTTGTAAAGCATACAATTCTACATAAAAATGTTTTTTTTCTTGTACTATTAAAATTAACAGAGTTAGGGAGGCTGGAGGTTAAGGGAAGATTTCAGAAATTTAAAAAAATCATAACAAGCGGAAAAATTAATGAATTTTGTATTTTTTTTTCAATCTACTCTAAAAAATGTAACTTTTCAGAGAAATAGATATAATTTTTAATATTTAATAAGAAAGTTATAACAATTTCAAATTTTTAATTGTTAATTTTAATGATATAAAAAAAATGTAACAAAATTAAAACAATTTTTTTTCTATACTATTCGAAAATCCGCCCGTTTTTGCGTAGTGTGTAGCAAGAACGGGGAAGGTTGTACAGAGGTCTCCGTGGGCTTAAATTGATCGTCATGAAAAATCTTGGTGAGCATAATTCGATTTTTCCAATATTTGCCCGACTTACCCCTACTTAAAGGGTGGAAACCACCCCTAAAACAAGAAAAATGAGAAAATAGTCGATAAATTCTTGGTAAAATTGGGGGAATTTCACATGGCAAGGGTAAGATCAAGAATGTCCTTCTAAAAATGCTCATGATAAACCAACCCCCCGCGTGGGTGTAAAACAAAAGATCGAATTATGGGGCCCGTCTTTCGTATCATTTGTCGGGTAGTGGGGGAAACAAAGTACTTCATGAAGTGGATATCATTCCCCGTCTGCTATCGGCAATAGGGGTGGTTTTACCCCCACGCGGGGGGTGTTTTTCACCTTGAGCATTTTTAGGAGGGCATTCTTGATGGTACCCTTGCCGTGTGGAATTCCGCCAATTTTTACCCAGATTTTGGTGACCATTTTTTCTGTTTTCTTGTTTTAGGGGTGGTTTCCATCCCTTCAGTAGGGGTAACTGATCAGAATCCAACAGAAGAACGAATTATGGGGGCATGTATTTCATATCATTTGGATTTATAAGGAAGAGTGGCACAAAAAAGGCAATTCATGAAGGGAACATCATTTGCCGCCGGTTTTGGCAATAGGGGTGGTTTTACCCCCACGCGGGGGATGTTTTTCACCTTGAGCATATTTGGAAGAATATCCATGATCTCTTCCTTGCCATTCAAACTCCCGCCAATTTTTATCAAGAATTGATTGACCATTTTTTCACGTTTCTTGTTTTAGGGGTGGTTTCCACCCCTTAAGTAGGGGTAAGTCGGACAAATATTCGAAAAATCGAATTATGCTCACCTAGATTTTTCATGATGACCAATTTAAGCCCAGGGAGACCTCTGGACGACCTTCCCCGTTCTTGCTACACACTATGCAAAAACGGGCGAAAAAATGTTTTTTTTTGCGGTTACTCTTTATTTACCTTTTTATATTTTGAATTTTATTTAGCTCCTACGACACTGCCAGGACAAAGATAAAAAAATCACGTTCGCTTTGTCCCACTCATGGTACCGAAGTTGTGGATAACTCGTATGCTTATGACAAAGATAGATTATTTCGTTCACTATTGTCAATGCGCGTGCGTCAGTAAACGTGTGTTTCTTTAAATTGTTATATGCTCAATATCCATTGTTAATCTCAAAAAGGTAAATACATATTAATAAGGACTAATATTTTTTCTTAAAACGGATTTAAACGGATGCAAACTAACCCTCATGTTCACCCCCCAAAAATAATATTTCCGTGACACCTCGGGTTCTAATCAATATTTTGGAATGAAACAAAATGGAAATTATTTCTTATAAAAAAAACATTTATGGGCTTATGTAATGCGTCAGTTGAACGAACAGTATGACGATATTCCACCAAATAGAGATACGCTCTGGGAACGTATACAAAATATTTGGAATGTGAATTATATACGACGCCATGTTACATCTATGTCAAACAGATTACAAGCCGTTATTGATTCGGCCGTTATTTCGGTGGTTGGACATATTATTAGACTGTTTTGTTTTTTCATTGTTTATAAAATGATGTCAAAATAAGTAAATAAGTTCATAACATTATGGGCCCGGAAATGCTTCCTTTCTGATAGATGTAAAATTAAAAAAAACCTGTTTTTCTAAATATTACGAAAGCGATTTAAGATATTACACTGAGCTTTGGTGTATAGTACAGTGGTACTATAATATCTTAAATCGTTTCCGAGATATTTAGAAAAAAAAGATTTTAAATTTCTTTCGGAAATTAAACATTTCCGGACCCATAATGTCATGAACTTATTTACTTATTTTCACTTCCAGAACACGTCCTTAAATATTTCCCTTTTCTCCCGAAACTGTATAAGTTATAATAAAACTGTAGTTTACAATATTTTTTTATTTTGTTGCCTTCACGACCTACCTACTACTTTCTGCAGAATATGACACAAATTCTTTTTTCAAAATATTAATTTTCTCAGGGACAAGAAAAATAATGTGGCAAGACAAAATATTTTCAAAACCTGTATGCTCTTCTCTTTTTATAATGCATATACTTCAGGCCTGCAATTTTTTGTTATGTGTTGCTACACACGTGCGTACACAAAAAAAAAATATGACACGCCTCTTATTATTGATGCCTCCCAATGTTCCTATTAATAGTGCACCAGCTCGCCTCTTTAAAAGAAGTATGCCTTTTAGGTTGGGAACCTTTATCTTGCGTTGAGTGTACATTGACGGTAAGAGCACTATTAAAAAAGAATATTTCACGGTGGTGCGGTTGTAATTACCTTATCTTATTCTTGCATTGCAACAGTTCAGTTTCGCAATTCGCTAATTTTGATCTAAGCAGAGTTATTTCGGACTGCAAGGTTTTTTCCTGCTGCTTTACTATCTCGCTTTCTTCTTCCACGTAGCTTAACGCCTGTATCTGAAATGAAAAAGTTAACAACTTATGGCAGATGCAGCGAAAGATCTTACTTGTTCCAGGTTATTTTTACTCGCGTTTGAAATCGTTATAAGTTCTTGAGCAATGAAGTCTAACTGCAGCTGTTTTTCTCTTTCTTTTCCTTCAAGAAATACAATTTCTGCGTCAACCTAGAAAAAATTATATTAATTATTAATATGACGAGCTTTCATGAGTTCCTTACTTTTGTAAGATCGGTTTGCTGATTTGACAATTTTTCTCTTTGATAATTGATCAAAGCGATGAGTTCTCTGTACTGAGCATTATATAAAACACTTTCATGTAGTTTATTCCTACTATCTTCTTTGTCCTTATGCACCTTATTAGATTCCTAAAAATATTTTACATAATGTACAAAAAAAGTTCTGAGGGTAATTTATATATTCTACTATTTAATGTCTTCTATAATTTTCTTATTAACTGAATATACAGGGTGATTTATTTAAATAGGGCAAAAATAAAATGAATAGATGAGAAAATGTTTAATTAAGGTTTGCCGATTACATTGAAGAGTCGATAAAATGACGGTAGACGATATCATCCTATTAATGTTATTGTATAGCCCTGCCCAAGGATTTATTAAAAGCCTGCGTTGTAAAAAAAGGAATAATTTCTTGGATACTCAACAAAAGATTTTTTTCTACTAATTGTAGAACTTCGTTAATTATAACATGACTGCACTGACTGCAAGGACTGACGCCGCTCCTTGGTTCATATTAAAATTCCAATAATTGTGAAAGTTATGGGCAATTTACCAGAACACATTAGGCACCAAAGTAGGAAGAAACGCTATTCAGCGTTGTGAGATCGAAGATACGGAACACGTACGAGCCACCGAAGTCAAAATTCATAACGTGATCCTTGAAGGGAGAATTAAGTGAAGATATTCATGGATCGCTTCAGAAAATGCTGCCAATGCCTACAGTATGATTCAGGAATCGCAGATTAAAGGTAAAGTAAAAAAAAAGGTTTTGTCAATATAATTTTATATAATATGTAACTGTTATGAATTTTTTTACAAAAACCAATTTTTTCCAAAAAAAAAATTATCCAAAATTGGAATATGAAGAATATCATGTGTAAATGTTATTTTGATATTTTCCAAGAACTGTAAAAGTTATGGGCAATAGAGGGAGAAACTGCCCTTCCTAAACAGCGACCACGGTAATTTACAGGTATAGCATGAAAATTCTAACAGGAAATAGAATATGAAGATATAGAATTAACAAGGTTGGATAAACATAAGTTTTAAAATATTGCCGGATTTTAATAAATCACTGCTGCCCTGTGTAAAAGATATACCTGAAGTAGATTTTTTTTATATTTGTCGTGGTATACAGATGAGGTAGGTGGTGGTGGATCGCGATACGGAGGGGGTGCAGGGGGATCCTTGTATGGCGGAGCGATGCGCTGACTAGGAGAATCAGACAAATCTGAACCACAGCAACTGCTCTTTTTGGGAGAACTGTGTGGTGAGTTGGAATATGATTCTCTAACTTCTAATGATACGGGTTTGATTTGTTGTACCCCCTTCACCACACCAATATTCTCAGGGGGTGGAACGTGGCTGCCGCTGAAAACGACAAAATTTTTAATTCGAAGACATTGTTTTTGGACTAAAACTCATTAAATTTTACATATTTAATTTAAAATAGTGTTTTTACTGAAAGGTGAATCTTCATTTTTAAAATAATCGAAATATCTAATTTTTGTTCAACCATTGTTCAAGACAGATAATTCTTCTGATAAAATAGATCAGATAAATTTGATTAAACATTACTTTTACCTTGGTAAAAATAATGATCATGGATTTTAAGATTTAAGTATTTCCTACCAATTTTCAAAACCTTATGTTAACCGTATAAAATATTTAGTATCACCTACATTTGACATTAATAAATTTAAAGATTCAGATATTTGCCATCAATTTTCAAAATGTTATGCATTAACATTATAAAATATTTGCTATGACCTACATTCAAAAAATTATTGTTTGACAATATTTTATAGTCAATATTTGTTCCTTTTAAATATTTCTTGTTCAGTACTAATCAAACATAGAAATTTACCTAAATGTTAATGATTTATGAAGCTCCCGAAGCCTCTCTGGAGATTCAGAATTAAAATTATTTGACATATGTGATGGGGTGTTAGAATTAGACGATCTAGGTTTTGGGTTCTGTCCACCTTTATTACTTTCATTCCACTGTAATATAAATTGGACATCACTGGAATATTCACCCCATTTCATTATTATCTAAAAAGTAATTTATTAGTAATTGCATCAATTATATAAAAATCCTCAGCAAACCTTCATTGGATTTTCATTAGGGGAAAGTTGTCTTTCGTTATTTCTCCACCGCTCTATAAGGGTAAATCTCCCAGATTTCCCAGTAGCATGGGCTAAAGCAAAAACTACATCCTAAAATGAAATTGATAAAAAAAAATGTTAAGAGAACATGGTAAAAATAATACTTGACAAGTTGTTGCCTCTGTTACCCCACAAACTATTCGTTGTATTCCTTCCACCCAAACCTTTAATTCCATTGTTGCAATTTATTTCAGATCTAAAACAAATTAAAGTATTACAAAATATACCTGGGTATATAGGAAACTTTCTTTAACTTGCCTTTTCAAACATTTTGGAGTAAAACGTCTCTTCGAAATAGACTAATATGCATGCATTTAAGTATTTAAATAGCATTCAAATTCTTTCAAATAATGCATTGTACAAATTTATTTGCATGTCATAAAAATAACTCCAATAAAGAAGGTATTTATTTTACATACGTCAAAATTTGTTGTTCTCCTCCTAGCGACAACTGTGACAGTAACAACAGTGTGGCCAATAGCAAAATCTAAAGTCCCTAGATTAAGAACTTTTACCAAGATCTTCTTCTTCTTCTACTACAGATTTTTATGTGCTAAAGATGTTGTTAGAAACAGGCTGCGTTCCCCAAACGCTTCAATCATTCTGGATCTCTCGGTATAATCAGTTGCTTTGAGCCTTTAAGCGAGTTTTTAAATTTATTAGTGGAAATTGTGCGTCAGTAAAATTTTAAACTCCTCTCCTACTAAAGGGAAAGGGATAATTTGATGGATGCTTATTTTCTATGGCTGAATTTAAAACTCGTCGTTTATGCAGCTAACTTTAAATAGTTGTTTTCCAATTGACAAACATATAGGTACTTTGAGATACCTCAAACGTTGCTTGAAATATTCTCTCCCTCAAATTATCCCTTTGCCTTCCAATAAGGTAGAACATTTTACTACCAGACTATTCATACATGTTTTCTCCAGCTTCCTCACGCACAAGAGTTTGCTCCCTCAAAGTGTGAGGTTAGGATATCTGAATATGTTGTATAGAGACAATTTTAGCATACAATAATAAAAATATGTACATGGAAAATATTTACATGCTTGTGTTAAATGCCCAGGCGTTCTAATTGTTTAAGTTTGGAGTAGAATTGGAAAACAGCTATTAGTTCAAACCTTCGAGCATATACTACTGGAGGTAGCATATCATTGCGAAAAGTGTGGCTGCGTGTGCGAGGGAGATAGCACGCACGCGATTGGTTGGAAATGAATGTTCGCGCTCATTGGCTCCCGTCGTTGAAGCGAAGAATGAGGCAGCATTTACTGTCTCTCTCGCACACTCAGCAACACTTTTCGCAATGATGCTACCTCCAATAGTCACGTATGCAAAAAGGCCAAAGACACGCCCGCCAGGTGTGCAAATTGCGCCGGGCCACACCCCGCCAGCTATATGGGGTGCCCTCAGTACCCCAAAGCTAAAAACACAAAAACACAANCAGCAACACTTTTCGCAATGATGCTACCTCCAATAGTATCTGCTCGAAGGTTAAATGTTCAACACACTCAAAACTGCATGCTCTTTTATTCCAGTAATAGTTTCTGTCATTCTGTATAATAATTTGTTTAAACCTAAGATAACAAATTAATCCTTAGTTTATTTTTTATACTCAACGCATAATGAAACAAAGGGCCGTTCGATTTGGCAAACATTAGAGTTACTCTGAACTGATATTAGTTGCTAATAGCCTAATAGGTACTATTTTTGCCAAATCGAAAGCTCCCTCTAATCACGAGGGAGGGAAAACGCCTCAAGAGTCTATAATTTTTTTTTCTAAGGTATTTCCAGGGTATTTCTCAATTTTTTATGTCTATCTTCTATCATCATGTCATCTGTCATTATTTGTCGTCTTACTAATTTTTAGTCTATAGACATATTTATCTGAGTAAAATTAAGTAAAAGTTGTGAAAATACTATAACTATATTAAAATGAATAATGTACCTAGTGTAGTAGTTGTTAGTTGCAGTAGCACGAAACCTAAATCACTTATCAAATTAATAACCAAAGGTAACACAACTGAGAATCCTGAAAATAAAAATTTAATTTTACAACCCTGGTTAATCGACACAAAATATTACACTGCAGAAGTACAAATTGTTGGATTGGAAAAAGATTATATTAGAACGGAAGAATTTAACAAAAATGTGGAGGCTTTGATTATTCACATGGATTCAAATAAATCATCAGGACTTGATGACATAATTAAGTGGGAGAGTTTGGAAAAAGACTGCAATTTAGAAGTAAAGTTATTAGTATCAAATTACTGTACTGAAGATACAAAAGTAACAAAAAGTAAAGCTGCTGAATGGTGCTTAAAGAGGGGTTTTGAATTTGTAGAACTATATCCCACAATAAACAGTCACGAGCAAGAAGAGGAAATTATAAAAGAAAAATTTGGAGTAGACCGAATTATTGAAGCTTTACATACACATACCTGGTCAAATTTGGTGATGAAAAATAAAAATAGAAGCAGAGATTGTCCTATCAAATTAAGCAATAAAACGGAACAAAGTAGCAGTAATATTGGAGTAAATGTTGATAATTTTCTAACATCCGATGCTGCAGATGATTTTACGGAATTATTTTCTCAACTACATATGATGAAGGAAAGTCTTCAAAGCATGCCTCTGAGCCAAAGAACTCAATGTGCTGAGCAAATGGTTACTGCATTTTGGAAAGCAATTGGAGGAGAAGAGGAAGAAATTCTTGATTTATGAATTAAAATATGTAACTTAAATTAATTCAATGGTTGCGTTCAAAAGACAGTTATTATTGTTATAGCAGTTACATTCCGATGACATTTATTTGGAGTGATTTCTCTGGTGCAAGAACAGAAAAGTAATGTTCGTAACATATGTAAATATATGAAAAGTAAATGATGTAACTTCAACTTCAAAAAATGAAGCACACATGTTTTAGCTGTTAATAGAATTGTATAATTTTTATACTTTGTAGTTCTGAACAGTAAAAGTGAAGAAATATTTTCAGTAGTGTTGTCATAAAAGATATAAATCACAATAATAGTAAAGTTGTACTTAAGTAATGTTGGTATAAAACAATCCTTTATTTTGCAAATGGTAATTGATTAGTGGGATTGCACATATAAATAAAAATAAATTTACATTGCTGTCCACTATTTAAAAATAAATGCACTATTTGTAATAATTGACGGTTAATTAGAAAAAAGAAAATGGAGCAGTATTGCGAGCCACAAAACACTGATCAAAAAGGAAGAGGTCTTCACTTTTATATCCTTCTGCATTTGTAGGATCTTAATTCTTCCATTTTACTGACCCAAGTTGATTTGTCTTGAATGTTCGCAGCCAGTGACAGTGTGATTTTAATGTTTTCTTAATTTAATGTATAGAGATAATGTAATATCTAAATTTAAGTATCATTTTGTTTGTGTTTTTTAGAAAGATGTACCTATAAGCTTATATTTTTTGTACTGTGAGCTTATGGAAAAATATTACCTAACATCCTTAAAATATTTTTTACGATTAAAGTGTGTTGGTTTCACAGACTGCTGTTTTAATGAAGTTACTTTACAAATAAAAGGAGATAATTTTATTTTTATGTAAACATTTTTGTTTAAATATTTGAACTAAATATTTTATGTACATATTACATAAATTAGTGTCTTGCATCTGACAGATTTTTTATAAACCTTTTACGATTTTGATATCTGATAATCTTTTCATATAGATGACATATTTTTCAGTTTTTCACAGTTTCAGATAGTCATTTTCAATCTCGTTATAATAAACATACATCATTTTGTAAGAATAATTAATAAATCTGATTTGAATATACACAATTTTTCCACAGATATATTAATAATGTTTCTAATTATAGCACAAAGTTGCCCAAAAAAATTAAAAAGTTAGGAGTCTGTAATGATCTATGAAAATTATAAGAAAACAGTATCAATCAAAAACGTTTATCGTTGTATCCACCCCAGAAAAAAAATCCAATAATATAATCTTTCTGGTCCGACTAGCCGGTCATCAGCTTGAATCTTATTAAGGTTCACCCCAAGGAAAAATCCTACCTACGCCCATGTATATATTACAACTGTATGCAGTTGATAGAATTGATAAAGGTCTCTGATTTATAAATGTTAGTAAATTACTACAAAATAAATATAGATCACAAAGGCAACTTTTGGTATGCTGAAGTATAATACACAGTATGTAACTGTGAAGATTGTCTTGCCGCGGCCCAATCAAGAAAATAAGTGTTTTGAAATATTTAGTATTTACAAAGGAAATACGAAAGTAATATTACAGTAAACAAGACAGCAGTGACGGCACATTTAAAGCAACAAGAAAACATAAATAAACATGAAACACCTGTTGATCAGCTGTTAAAGGAAAGGAACACTACTTTTAAACTGTGACGTGGTGGGGGTCTTAAATATTTTGCCCTCATTTTCCGTTAGCGGGAAATCGCGTAAGCGGGTGCCCGGGTGGTAATATTAGTGTTAGTTCGCGCATTAAAAAGTGTTTTGTGTGTTGAATGAAGATTGTATCGACATTTTTAGTATAAGGATTGCTGTTGGTGTTGTGTGCTGTGTAATATTTATCTACATTCAAAAAGTTTCTAGGGGTTGCAACGGTTTTAACCACCCTTGTTGAACATGGAGGACGTTGACGCCAACGAAGAGGAAAACAATTTACCAAGGAGGTCGTTAAGGTTAGCCCTTTCTGAAATAAACGAAATTGCTAGATCACAAAATAATACACCTCACAAGTCAACAAACCCTGATGAAATGGTTATTATCCAGAGAGGCCCAAGAAGAAAACCGATAACTTGGTCACCTGTTGATTACGACAGAACAAGAATTTTAGCCCCTCCAAGGGAAAGAACACCAGAACCTGTACCTCAAAAGTGTGAAATAAACCCCAAATTACGGAGGAGGCTTATCATGAGTCCAGGGAAAAATCCTTCTCAGGACTTGGGAATGGTTATTGCGAAGAAATTAAGATCATTGAAGGCTCTGGAAGCAGCTGTTCAAATTAGTTAAGCTTTTTTTCTTAACGTCTATGGCTAGGTTAGGTTTTTCTAAGTTTGTTATTTATGATAATGTAAATGTAAGTTGTCTCTTTATAAGCTGTACCTTATTTTTATTCAGAACCACTGTATTCAACAAATTTCACATTGTGATTTTTTTAAATATAATTCAAGTAGTCAGAAGATGGTACTAATAGTCAAAAATGCTAAGCTTGATTAACACACATATAGTTTATTTGAACCCAAAGAGAAGTAAGAGTATTTTTTCTATACAATTTCGAATGACATGATATACTATTTATATTTAACCATTTTTTCAGAACCAAAATGTATAGATAAATATACATACCAGTGTAATAGAGTAATATATTAATTTTAAGCAATAAGTATACCTATTTGCTTGATATTTATTTGATAGAGTACCTGTATGTATAAATAACGTTAAAATAGTGAATGTGAGAAATATTAAAACATTAAATTCCGAGTTAATGTTCATATATTTCTTATATATTTTCATTTGTTTTTTGGCCAGTAAATCAACTGATTATATTGTATTTAACATATTTTTGAAAAGTTAACAAGTATCATTTATACCTTTTAAAAATTTAGTTCATATGGTATTTTTGTAAGTTTTGATTAGAAAGTGATTTTGTATTTTCATGTACGCTTATTATAAATGAAGTGTTCAGTTAGTTAATATTGTTTGTAAGTTTTTTTTCTTCATCAAAGAAAACTCAAAATCACTATTTGAACTAAGCAGTTAGCTGAAGCCAACTATGAATAGTTGGTAATAATTTTCTGGAAAATGTATTAGTCTTGAGTCTTCAGATTTCTGTTATGATTTGGTAAATGAATAAAATATTTTTTAATAAAACTATTATACTATAAAGTTTAATGTTAGATATTTTGAAGAATTAAAAATAACAACTGCACTTTTACTTCTGAAATTGTTTTAATGAGAAATTGGAAGACTGTGAAAATTGTAATTAATAAGATTGCCTTAATATTATTTAATAATGATGTGCCTTATTTTGTAAATTTTTAAGAATTTTTTACTAAATAAATAATACATATATATTTCGTTTAATTTTATAAACACTTATGTTTCGGGTTTTTATCTGGAAAATTTAATAAGGCTTTTAGAACTAGCAAAAATAAAAAAAAATTACATGAATTGTATGTTTTAAAGCTCGTTTTCATAGTACAGAGTTTTAAAGTTAAAAAAACCTTATATAAAATTTGTTGTTTATTTTTAAACATTGTGATTGTGGAATTGTTTAGATGAAATTGTGTACTAGGGATTATCAAAATTTTAAAGGTTTTAAAATACTTCATTTTAATGAAATTAAATTGTATTGTTTTCTCAATAAGTAAGCAAGATAAGACAAAAAAATTGTATTTTTAATCACTTAATCTAAACGTTAATATCAAACTCATAAAAAAGCAGAGGATTGCTCAAATTTTTCTTTAAAATATTTAGTTGGGATACACCGGTGCCCCTCCTGAAATAATTGTATGAAACCTAATTACATCAAATTGGGCCCCTTATTACTAAAAACGAACCAAGTTTTATCAAAATTGGCCATGCAGGTTTTAAGATATTTGAAGTAAAATATGAACTTATTTTTAAATGGCATATACAGTGTTTCACTTAGAGTCGGGACAGGATGGCGTTTGCCGATTTCCAAAATTCTTTTTTATGTGTGGTAGTACTCAAAAAGGCCTACTTTTTGATATTATATTTTTTGACATGATCTTTTCTACGGCCTACCATCATTAAGAAGAGACACCCAAATATTAAAAAACATATTAAGCATTTTTTTAAGAAACGAACGGATAGCATTTTTGATTTGATTATATCTCGAAACCCTAAATACAAAGTTTCATTATTTTAGCTTCTGCAGGGCGTTCGCAAAATAGGTGCAAACTTCGAAAAAATTCACTCATTGCAGAGTGTGCTGTATTAACACTGGAAAATATTTTGAAGGTATGTTCATTGATTTCACTCATACAGGGTGCTCACAATAAGACGGCCAAATTAAATATGTTTTTTATTATACCAGAAATGAGTTTCACAACAAAATAATATTTAAATATTACTATTTTCTATTATTCCACCATCATTTGGTATGCACTCTTCAATTCGTCTCCTCTGATTTTTAATAACTCCTCAACTGATGTGGTGTTATTGGTCAACATGCTTGTCTAATTCTATTACATAAATCTTTATTAAAAAAATTTGTGTTTTGTGGGTTTTTATGTGATCGAATAATCGGACCTTTCTTTTTTTTACGTTAATCTAAACGTAGAGATTTTTATGAATTTTTTAAATGATTTCTGGGATTCAGTAATCAGTACATGCATTTCCTCTTCATGTAAGACAGAACCCCTACCTTCAATTATATAGAGCACCTATTTATAATGCGGTAAATAGTACGTCATTGGTTGAATGAGTATTTCCCGAGAAAGTGGATGGGTCGCAACATTTCATTAGTTGAGTGGACATCAAGAGCTCCAGACTTGATGCCTCTTGATTTTTTTAAGGGGAACTGTGAAAAAGATAATGTATAAAAAAAGGCCCCAGAACAGAGAAGATTTATGTAATAGACGAGCATGTCGTCAAATAACTTCACACACATCAGTTGAGGAGAGTTATTAGAATTAAGAGGAGACGAATTGAACAGTACATGCCAAATGATGGTGAAATAATAGAAAATAGTAATATTCAAATATTATTTCATTTCTGGTAGGTATAATAAAAAAATATATATAATTTGGCTGTCCTATTGTGAGCACCCTGTATGAGTGAAATCAATGAAACTGTATGGATATACCTTCGGTTAATAAAATTATGAAAACATATCTTGAAAATATTTTCCACTGTTAATACACAGGACACTGCAATTTCAGTGAAATTTTTCGAAGTTTGCACCTATTTTGTGAACACCCTGTCAAAGCTATAATAATGAAACTTTGTTTTTAGGGTTTTGAGGTGTGATCAAATAAAAAATGCTATCCATTTCTTTCTTAGAAAAATGCCTAATATGTTTATTAATGTTGAGGGTCTTTTCTTAATTATAGTAGGCTGTAGAAAAGATCACATGTCAAAAAATATACTATCAAAAAGTAGGCCTCTTTGAGTGTACTACCACATAAAAAAAATTTTGGAAATTGGCCAATGCCATCTTTAATACAGAGGTGTTCCGATTTTAAGTGAAACACAATGTATAATTTGTGAAGTACATTTTAAAAAAATATGCATAAAAATCGTGAAACGTATTTGATGTAGATTAATGAAATTTAGACTAAGCAAAAGAAATTCACTGAATTTGTATACAATTGTTAACCAAAGGTAGAGGCACTGGGGGACACTCCATAACTAAGACCAACATTTTGGCATCACTGAATGTTTGATCAGGACATTTGAATCATAATACTTCAAATAAAAAGGAGGAGAGCCCCTAAGACCGGTTTTTGGCCTAATTTTTTTTATAGTACCTACTACTAGCAATACTAAATCGTTTCCACCCTAAACAGACCAACCCCCTCACCCTCCTTTCTCTCATCTCCACCTCCTTAAATGCCGGGGAAACCATCACCTATTAGAGGAATCTTTAAAGAGCTTAGAGATGCGAAAAGATATTCAATTCCTATGAATCTTACATATGAAGAGTATTTTGGGTCGTTGATCACGAATCTGGTCTCAGAATTATGAAACTCAATATGGCGGATCCAATATGGTGGACAAGAAAATTGAAATGTCTTTAAAATGCATGAATTTTTTTGTAATGGGGTTTTTTGGGTCTATGCGATTACGAATCTGGACTCTAAATCACGAAATTCAAAATAGTGGATTCAATATGGCGGACAAATAATTAAAATGTCTGTAAAATGCATGAATTTTTGTGTAGTGGGGTTTTTTGGGTCTCTGATTACGAATCTGAAGGCAGAATTACGAAATTCAAATTGACGTATTTCATATGCCGGACAAAAAAATTAAAAAGATCTTCATAATTCTCAAATATTTGTTTATAGAAACTTTCTTACAATTATGAATTCAGAATCACGAAATTCAAAGTGGCTAATCAAATATACACAAACATGTATATATAATTATTGATTTTTTCTTTTTTGTTTTATTCAATGTAAATGTGTCATCATTTAAGGGGCTGGAGGGGGAAAGGAGGGTGAGGGGGTTGGTCCGTTTAGGGTGGAAACGATTCAGTATTGCTAGTAGGTACTAAATAAATTTTTTTCAGATTTTTTCAGCCAAAAACCGGCCTTAGGGGCCCTCCTCCTTTTTGAGTCATTTGCAAGTTTATAATATAGTTTTAAATACAAATTAAAGAATAAAATTCCAAAAACTACATTTGCACATTTCTTCCATTCTTCATATGCAAAAGTTCTACACCAATGAGTTTTTTTTGTATTCAAAATTTATTAGCAACAAAGATTGTTATTAAAATTGTTAAAACCGATATTTTTTTAAATAACCTACGAAATCACCCGTTTATTATTGGAACGTACTTAAACGTTATCTTTATTTAAATTTATGTGATTCGGAAAAGTAAAAAAAAAAATATTGTAAACATAAAATTTATTACATATTTTACAAATTTAGTTACAAATAATAAGAAATAAAAAAGTAACATAACACTTTTGGATTGTTTACAATTGTTGTGAATCTTACAAATTATACTTTATGTGAAAACTGTCTTTTGGAAAAGCCTTTTAATACTCTAAAATGTTCACAGCAACTGTAAATCCCCATGCCATGAAAGCAGAGTACAGTACATCCAACTTACACGCTTTAAAAGACACTGGTATTTTATACCAGAACTAAAAGCCAATAACTAAAATTCAATGTTAAACTTCGTTATTGGTTAAATTTGTAAAAACAGGATGTTTTGATAAAAGGTGCCATAAATTCAGGTGCAGATAGAAAATCGAAAAATAAAACAATTTTTTCTTATGGATCAGATACAATTAAGCTTCAAAAAACATTTTTTTAAATAAAATTTTGGTTTTATCTTTTATGAAAAACAATATATTGCATTGAAATTTGATACAAGCATGTTTTTCAGGATACTAAAAATGTCAATGTTAGTTTTCAATTGCGTTAACCAGTCTTTTTCAGATATACCTAACAGAACATACTTGACAGAAATCGATCGACTTTGAAAAAGACAATGGTTTTCCAGAAAACAGTAACTTTCTAACAGACTGAACAAGAACAAAAAATAGAAAGTGAATAAAATCCAGAAGATCTAACCTCAAAACAAAAGTTACTAAACGCCAATGAGAATATCGCAACTAGCGACCTCTACAAGATAACCGAAAACTAACAATATTAACGTTTCATTTTCAAAACCTTGAATGTACAAAATTTTAATGTATGTACGGCATGTTTTGTAAATGATATGACAAATATGCAATTTAAAAAATGGCACCTTTTACTTAAACTTAACTCTATCTTAAAAACAAAAGACAATAGAACCACGGCTGAAAATTCCTAACAAACGAAATTAGAAACCTAACTCGAAGTTTCCTGGAAAGTTATTATATAACTTCAATTTGGGAATAGAAAATAAAGAGATTTTAAGGCTTTCAAGATCCTTGCTAATATTTAAAGTATGATGGCTTTTTGCGCTGTTATGCCTGACTTTAAACCCTAGAAGAACCAATATTTACAAAGGCCAGGCCTAGGAAATCTAATAGTGGGTCTACACCCACAGAGTCTAGCCCGAGAACAACAAGGCCAAGTCAAAGATTCCTAGCAAAGGTTAAGAAATTGAAAAGTAATTCTGTAACTAACTGTAAGTTTTAAATCAGAAGTTTTGACATTAAATTATTATTTTAACTGTTAGGTAGGTATTCTATGACTATGCTTCACTGTAAAAAATCAGCTGGCATTTCGATGTTCTATCAGTCTCTGAATTTATGGCACCTTTTTTCAAAACACCTCGTATATTAAAGGATTGAACTGTAGTCTGCCAACTCCACAAGAGCTGATTTTATTGGATTGATCTAAGCTATTTATAATAACCATAAGTCTAAATAAACAAGTCTTGAAATTCTTTGAAAATTTATGTAAGTAAAGCAAGGCAAAGTTTATAAATCTAGCAGAAATTCAATGGTAAAAAATACGAAAAATGAACCTTTAAATTCTTTATGACGCAATAAATAATTTTTGTATATTCGGAAGAGTACGCTAACAGTTGCACCGTTATAGCACAGCATAACACATAAAAAAAAATAAATTACGCAATCTTTAATGGGTGTAATATACCCTGTAATACAGCGTCTTTGACCTCCATAATGAATAAGAGTTATCGAATTTAAGCAGATACACCCCTTTCCCTGGATAGGGATGCGAACCGGCATACACCTCGTTCTGACAGTCTCGTCTGTAAACAGGAACTATTTCATGGAGTAACGGTTTGGAAATACCATTAATCGATATAGATCCAGACTCTAAGTCGTTTGTGCGGATAGTTTCATCATCGAATATTTCGTCTTCATCTAAGTCCTCCATGTCCTCATCATCGCTTTCAGACACGTGGACAGACACTTCTTCGCTGGTGGGAGTACCAAATTCAAAATAAACTCCAAATCCTAGGAAATGGTTAAAGGGGTGTTACAACTTACTCAAATTAAACAATTAGACATCTTTAATAAATGGGTAATTTATTTTTATGCTGCCACTCTAGAAAATATCCCCGATCATTTTGGCATCACCCTGAAATCTGCATGCTTGACCAAACTGAGATTTTGCTGAATAGATAACTGCTACGAGTCAGACCTATTTGTTGCTTAACTTAATTATCATTAATTAATTAGTGGTTACAAACATCAAAGAATGCAGTAAAAAAGAAACAATACAAACAAAAAATGTATAAGAACAGTGGAAGTACAAAAGAAAACGAAACAAAACATCTAAATTGTTACAAAAGTTGTTGGCAACTGTTAAGCTTCGAGTAGATTCAACAATTTGAAAGAGTAAAAGAAAAACTGAAGAAATTGGAAAATAACTTTTTTCTGGGGCAAAAAAATGAAAAAATGAGGAAATAAACACTTAAAAAAATACTTATTATTTTGAAAATTTACTTAAAGATCTTAAGGTGTCTGATGCTTATCAATCCAGAGCAACATGGTAGGACGTACTGTTATTTGGAAAACTTTTTCAAGGAATTTTATATATCTGAAAATATGAAGGAATTTCTCAGGTTCATGGAAATTTTTTAAATCCAATAGTACGAAGTATTGATGCTGGAAGTTACTCCGATAGGCTTTCAAAAAATATTCCCATTGTTGGCCAAATATGGAAATCTAAATTCGTTCAAAATAAATTAATGGTGCTAAATTCCACTTATTTATAAAAAATGTTTTTTTTAATATGTGTATTTTTTCAAATATATAAAATTTTAACTGTTTCATTTATACGGATTTCGGAATAGACGAGAGATCTGATGGCAAATTTAAACAGTTATTTACCAGTATTCCAGTTTTGTTCAACACATTGATTTAAATAAAAAATATCCTAAATATATTTCTGTGTACCCTGTTCAACACTGATTTTTTTTTAAATTATATTACTATTATGTTACCTATATCGTAGTGGTCTGTAGCAAATTCCCAAAAGAGACGTGAGCCCTGAGGATGTGTCGGAACTCGGACCGTAACGGTTTCTCCATGGCCAACCCTGACCACCCCATCTCCTTCCCCTTGTGAAACGCTTTGTTTAAAAACATCTATGTCCGATCGAGTCCACATGCTAGCAGCCACCAGTCCCGGTTCATCCGATTCTTCTGCTTCCTGATTCGTATCATTAGAATTATCAGCAGGTTTTGACTAAAAATAAATTAGTTACATATATTTACTAATTAAATTAAAATAGTTTAAGTGTACTCACATCTTCACTTACTTTTTCCTTATCACAATTTGCATTTTTATTGGTTTCTGGATCTCTTTGTGCAGCTTGTAACTGTTGCATGTACTGTATATAATGCTGATCTTGTAATTGCCTTATTAAATTCCCTTGTTTTTCGGGATCACCTAATACAAAAATTAAGTTGCAATAAATTTCTGATTGATAATAGTAAAGATTTTTTTTACCCATATAATTATTAATTACCTGGATATTGCTGCTCAGCATATTTCCTAAACTGATCATAAGTTTGTTCATTTAAAGCCTGTTGAATTTGCCGCTTAATAGCTTCTTCCTTCAATAATTGTTCTTGTATAAATTTTTCTTCCTCACTCTTTTTTAACTTCTCTTCTTCTTCGATAAGTTTACGAGATTCCTCCTCTTTTCTAAAGCAAAATCTCAGTTCGTCAATTGCAACAAAAAGGAGTTTCACATTATATATAAATAAAGTAATATGGCAATTACATATCTGACTTCACAACTTACGCTTTTCTCTCTTTTTCTTTTTTCTCCCTTCTATGTGCTTCTATGTAGGTGGAAAATAAAGGGCAGCGTCTACTAAGTAATTCCACAAAGCCTGTTCGAGCCTGATCACTGGAAAGTTGACCTAATTTTTGCCATGCCAAACGTCTATCTCTTCCTACAACATCGAACGCTCCCAATGGAGGTAATTTATGTATTGCTTCTGTATATGGTCCATGAAGAACTTGTTGAGAAAACGCTACTAATTGTAATTTGTCCTCATAACTAAAGTGAACTGCTTTGCCTTCTTTCTCTATAAAAATCATATATAAAAAAAGTAAATAAATAGTTCTATCAAGTGATAAATTACCCCTGTAAAAATTAAATGCTAATTTATACACTTCTGTTAGCGGCAAGCCATATTCTAGGTTTTCACTTACTACGTAAT
Source organism: Anoplophora glabripennis (assembly GCF_000390285.2). Taxonomy (NCBI): domain Eukaryota; kingdom Metazoa; phylum Arthropoda; class Insecta; order Coleoptera; family Cerambycidae; genus Anoplophora; species Anoplophora glabripennis. The sequence goes on from NW_019416486.1 coordinate 2,248,345, forward strand.
TTTCATTGACTTTTTTGTCGTTTCCTTGTTCTATTGTAAAGTTTCCAAATTTTTCGGAAACTTGTGAAACGTCACACTCAGTGGCCATCGCGATGATGATGTTCGTGGCATAAAAAACATTAAGAGGAAAAAGTTACTAGAATTTGGTCAATTTTCTAGCGTTTTTCTTGACTTTTGATTGGTAGTAGTTTATTAAACTAACCTAAAATAATTAACAGCACAGCTACTTTCTAACCTAAACATAAACAAGTTACTCAAAAATCTTAATAGCAGGTACTTTTAAATCTGAAAATGGTAATTTTTTAATTCAATTAGTTTATTTTTTCCGATGTTTGAGTTCTACAATTTCTAGGGAAAGCACAAAGAGGAATCAAAGAAACATAAGAAAAACAAAAAGAAGATAGTCAAAAAGCAAACAAAGAAATACAGTTCAAGTTCAGAAGAGGAATGGGTTGAGAAAAAAGTTAATACTAGTAGTTCATCATCTGAAGAGGAATATAATAAAAAATCATGTTCCCGCAAACAAAAATACTGTTCGAGTTCAGAAGAAGAATGGGTTGAGAAAAAAGTTAATAGTAGTAGTTCGTCATCTGAAGAAAATTATAATAAAAAATCTAGTTCGCACAAAAGAAAATACAGTTTTGAAGAAGATAATCGAAACACATCTTCAAGCGATGATGAAACAAAGAAAAAGAAAGAAAAACCAAAGCATACTGGTGATTTAGGTGGTTCAGTAGTTGATAATGAGAGTGATAAAAATCAAAGGGAGGATTGGATGGGTCTACCAACCTGTTTTTTAACTTCTTCGAATTCTGATCGAAAAAAGGAAAGAGATGAAGTAAAGAGGTTAAAAAGAGAGAAACAACATTATGATCCTAGACTCTGTTCAAGAGAATTAAATCCATATTGGAAGGATGGTGGTGACGGTTTGCCAAAATTTAAAAAACCAAATATAGACGATGAGCACGTTAATTACCATAATACAAAATCACAATGCTACAATGAGACTTCTAATTGGAGGAAGAAAAAAGATGCAAAAGAAATTGGTTTATCTGATTCTATAAAGCTGCATTCAGGAAGTAAGTTGGAAAATTCAGGTGCAAACCTGAGTGGTACAAATAGTGATAACGTCTTGTCAGAAAAGGAATTAAATTTACTGGCAGCTAAACTGGTTAAAGCTGAACTAATGGGCAACATAAAACTTGTAACTGAATTAAAAGATAAATTAGATAAGGCACGAAATTGTCAAAAGGACATTAAATCGTCAAAGATACAGGAAGAGGAAATATTATTAACTCATACTGACTCTCAGGGCAGATCACAACCTTTAAAACAGCAGTCGGAATATGGAGAGTCTTCAGGTTCCCATAAGAGAAAAAAGAAAGTCGAGACACATAGAGATGGACAAAGGGTTAGATATTTCGCCGATGATGATAAATATTCGTTAAAGCAGATGTTTGAAAGTGAAAAGTATAATTCTGTGGAGGACCAAAACAGTGAATTTGTGAAAATGGCTGGGAAGATTCGTAAAAATGATGATTTAGATGATATATTCGCAGACAACATTCGTAAACAAGAATCGGATTCAAAGATTGACGCCAAAAAAAGGGACAAGGCAGTAAACGAACATCAGAGGATTGCTAAAAGTTTAGATAATTGTAACAGATGTATTCAATCAGAGACGATGCTAAAGCATCTTATGGTATTCATGAGAGAAACTTCGTACCTGGCTCTTCCATCATACGAACCCTTAACTGAAGGACATTGCCTCATTATTCCATTTCGACATGTACCGTGCTCTACTCAATTGGATGAGAATGAATGGTCTGAAATCCTTGATATCAGAAGAGACCTAGTGAAATTATTCCATTCTAAAAATGAGGAAATAATATTTTTTGAAACTGCCATTTCGCTTAATAAATTTCCTCACATGTTTATCGAGTGTATCCCAATGCCAAAAGAGGATGGTGATATGGCCCCTATTTACTTTAAAAAAGCTATCGATGAGTCGGAAACTGAATGGGCTCTTAATAAGAAGCTTGTTTCTTTAAAAGGAAGAGATGTTAGGAAAGCAATTCCAAAAGGTTTACCTTACTTCTCAGTTTCTTTTGGTATGGAACAGGGTTTTGCACATGTCATTGAAGATGAGCAAATGTTCCCTAGAAATTTTGCACAAGAAATTATTGGCGGAATGTTAGACGTTCACCACAGTAAATGGAGGAAACCTAAGAGGCAGAGTTTCGATGAACAGAGTAAAAGAGTTCTGGCCTTCTCAAAAGATTGGAAAGAATTTGAACAAACTTAAATAACTTTGTTTTTTATTACATAATTTCAAAATGTATGTACATAGTTTAAAAAAAATTATATATTTTTTAGTGTCAAAAAAATATAGTGAAACGTACACAAATAACTTTGTAATTTCTTTTTACTGGTATAGTTGTTTTTTTTTTGTTTAATGAAATGCATTTGATAACAAAAAATTCCCATAAACAATTTGGGCTGCATTCGATAAATCAATAGTAAAGGGCTCTTAAATTATTTATTCTTACCGTTTTAACAATATTTTCAGTGTTATAGCAGCTAGTTTTACCATTATTTTGTCACAACTGTGAACTTATCTTCCTTAATAGAGTCAGTTTTTTTATTCCAAATTCGTTACATTAGGTAATCGTACTATCATTTAAGGAAATATTTAAGAGTTAACATTAAAAAAATGTAAAAAAGGATGTTTATTAAATTTATGAAAAAAGAAATATTAAAACATAAGGAAAATTTACACAATCATTTCCAACTCCTTAGCATATTCAATAGCTTGCACAGCTAGTTCATTTGACGGAATTGGTTCATGGGTCTTCTTAATTTCCGGAGTAAAGTGAAAAAAGTTGTCCTTGCCCAATTTCCACTTCTTGTTCTAGAAGGGAAATTAAGAATACTGTGTGAATTATTCATTTAAGAATAAAAATATTTATACTTTTAAACCTTTGAACTATACCCAACAAACGGCTGATACGAAAAACATAAATTTTTTTACCTTTGTTGCAAATGATTTGGCAGCCTCTTCACTAGGTAGATATAACATCCTAGCGACATCTTTAAGTGAAATCTTTTCATAAGCTTTCTCTAAGCACACGGCTATTTCTCCTCTTATAGTATCTAACAAAATATCCATAAAGAAATTGTAACTTTTAGCTGGTACATTACCCTTGGCTAAGAAAATCTAAAAGTCATCACATCCAAAAATAAAAATATGAAATTATAAACGACAATTTCAATAGACTATACCTTATTGTAACTTCCTTCCATTAAATATTGCTCAATGGATAACGGATGTCTAATGTATACATCATTCTGTATATGGTCAGCTGGTAGAAGTTCCAATTCTGTGTGAAATTCTGCAACTCGGTTTTGTGACAATAAAAAGAGCAAATTCAAACCAAGCAATTGATATTTAAACGACGATTCAGGTAACTGATTTTTGTAGTCAAAATAGTAACATTTTAACTGGGCGATGTATCTCTCAAATGATGGAATATTATTTGCTGCAATGCTCCACTGTACTCCAATTTCTAATACATCTCTAGCTAACAGTAATTCCTGTTTGGAAGCTGTAGCATTTGATGTTGGAAGAAACATTAAATTTGTAAGTTCAAGCTAAAAATCAGTGTTGTTAATAAGGTTAGACTTTTATAATAAATGTTTTACCTTTAAGTCCGACAGAAGTTTTTCGCATTTGCTTAAATTTGGATTGGTGGTATTCCATTCCGTTTTTAGTTGCTTGTACAAAGCCGATACTTCGTTCACTTTAGACATTTTTTTTTATTTGAAAAATTTGAAACCCAGGATGAATCTTTATTTTTACTGTCAAATGTATACTTCTCTAATCTAGGGTCAAATGTTTGTGTTAAGTTGACAATGTTGACATTTGGCAGCAGTAACACCAAGTATCGTGGCAGCACTGGTAACAGTGGTACCGCACTAAAAAACTCAATGACACTAACAAATAGCAGAGGTACCAATGCGTCAATTACATTTATCCCTAAATATTAGGCATGTTCATTTTTATCAAAGTCTAATATCTGATGTATCAAGTTCAAATTTAATAACCATGTTTACAGAGATGAGTACTAAGTACGATCTCAATTTTTGTAGATTTTTTTGGCGAAACTTAAAAATATTCTAAATTCTCTAATACATAGCGCCATCTGAAAATAATTATGGTAACTGCTTAAAATAGCTTTCATTTTGGGAAAGAAGAAAACTATAATTTATTTACTTTCGTTGTTCCGTTGTTCAGTTGTTGTTCCACGAACCTTTGCCTGAAATTTAAAATATATTATAATTAGCGCACATACTTATAATATAGCTATTATATTTGCTATTTTCTCTTTGGTGAAGACTAAAAAATTATCTTTTTTGATATTTTTAAAGGGAGAATGTTATATCATATACCTACAGTTAATTATTCAAACACACCAGTTTGCAAATCTAAAATATTTTAGATAATTAATTTAAGTAGTTTTAATTTAAATCCTTTAGTAGTGACATCTACCGACTCAATAATCAATATTTTTTGACTTGCGGCGCAATCTCAAATCTACGTTCTAGAATTTCTCTTGACATGAGACTGATAATTCCATATCATATATTATAATTTATGTATTATACGTCACATAATCAATATTTTCTACATTTTGTTAATGATACGTAAAATAATTATTTAGTTTTCCGGTAAATAAATTTGTTTTCATATGTAAACGCATTAAAAGCACCGTCACATGCATCTTCCCCACCAACGAAAATCCAGCCAATCAGAGTACTCCTAGTACGTTGTTCCGTGACATAAAACAGCTTTGTACACACGGAAAGCCTCATTTACAGCAAGAGAATTATAGTGTGAATGTGATCCTACCTGTCAGTTTAAAATTTTGAATTATTATCCGCAACATAAGTGTGCAATATTTGTTTTCGTTTTTCCTAGTGATTTTTTACGATAACAACAATGGCTTTTATGATGCCAGTGGTAAAAAACGATTGGGATATTTACAAATCCAATCGTTCCAGAAGAGTTTCGGAATGCTCGAACGCAACTTCTTGCCGGTCAAGAAAAGTATCCGAGTGCAGATCTGAAGGGCCTAGTTTATCAACATCGCCTGGGTCCGACTTTATTACGTCTCCAACTCACCGCTCTGTGCCGGCAAACATGTCTTCAAGACAATACTCCAGGGCAAGTTCTAGAACCAGCGAGGGCAGTCTGCAAAGTCCTGTGAAAAGTGTATCCTCATCTCCTCCCAAAAGTGGATCAACAGCAAGTCTCAACAAGTTTCACACCAGGCTGCTGGACAAGCTGAAGAGGTCTTTGAGAACCAAAGACTCGGATAACGAGAGGACTAGTTCATGAGATAAGGATGAGGTTTCTCCCACAGAGAAGGACTCGGACTCCACCTCCTAGTGAAATGAAGACTTTAGGTCAATGACTACGTTGTATTAACGGCCGAAGCTAACCGGACTGCGCTACGTATGTTCAGGTATAGCAAATGATATGTTGTCCTGTGATATGTAGATTATTTTAGAAAATGTATATACTTATTGTATCTAGCTTTAAATTTATTTACAAAGGCTAGCTCGGTCGACTTAGTGAGATTTGTATGGTGGGATGATATTTTGTTTACCAAATAATATTTTTGATCTCCAAAATGTCTAAATTAATCTAAGAAAGATATTTACTATTCTGTGGATCATCAAGGCACAAAATTTGTTGTTTAAATAGAAATCGTCAATTGTCATCCTGCTGTAGTTGAGGGACTGTTTAGAAGTTAATAAAGGTAGCTTAAAAATGACTTAAACGAAAGACTGTAAAGAGGAGGCATACTTAAGGAGTTTATAATATAAACAATATTTGCTTGTTAATATCAGATAGGCTGTAGTATATAAATGTAATAATTGGTATCTAGAGGGGGATATTTTTAGTGTGAGGATGACCAATATTCTGGTGCCCAAATGTACCGATCTACCACTAAAAAACACTGCCCTCATCGGTTTTATATAAACATTCCAGTTTTAATATTGTATATCGCATCTAACGAATTTCCTACATGTACAATAATATTTCAAAATAAATTGTTTGGTCATGATATATACCTTGTTCGATTTATTTCTGCATTGTCAATGTCTAATATGTATTGGAAGTGTGCTAAATATTGTGAAACCATTGTATTTGTTTTTATTGAGATTGAATAAATAAGTTGGAAAAATATTTGTGTTTCAATGCTCTTTTCCATTGCCTGTAGATGTGTAAGTAAACTTTCTTGTCGAGGTGCAATGACCTGCCCCAAGGTAAAATCATTTTTGAGACTAGAGCTAATCTTATCATTAATATTTACACTTTGTCATATTTTAATATTGAAATCAATTAACAATTCTGATTTAAAAGTAATGCAAGAGTTCGTGAATCACCACGACCCGCCTCTCTGTGATACGCAGACGGTTGGAGGATTGAGTGGAAAATTACCGGCTAGAAACCCATTTCCACTACATCAGTACGTTCATGATGATAATATATCGACTAACCTACTGGATCTAAAAATAGAACGGCGCATTGCAACTGCCTTACTGCTTGCTTAGGATTCGTCACGAATGATGTACGCTAATATTTTATAAATTATTCATTAAATTATTAGAGAACAATAGCCGAGAGAGAAGAAAACAGAATTATTTATATCTAATTTACAAGCAATATATTTCAATAAGGTATTAGGTACCTATTTATTCCTTTATAATGAAAATGTTATCTTGTTTGTATGTGTTTTAATGAATAAGTGTAGTATGTTAGTGACACTTACAAAACAATAACTATGTTCGGTTGAGTAAATATTTTCAAAATAATCTATAATGTTTTGGAAGCTACGTTTTCTGTATACTACAGGGTGTCTAAAGGGTCTGTACAACACTCCAACAGAGTCGAATAAGTCGATTTAACTAAATTTGCCCTAATCCAAGAATTGACATAGACCACCACCAATTGATAATATCGGAGCTACAAGGTGTCAAAGTTGAAAAAATAAATTTTCTTTAATATCTTTCAACTACTTTGAGGTAATTTCGTATCCGGGGGTTTTTTGGGATGAGAAATTCGAATTTATCGACGATTTCGTTATATCTTCTAGAGGGCGCCACAAGCGACCATTAGAACGCATTTAAACTGCTAAAACTTTTTCGTGCTACGGTGTATTTCACTTTGAGCTGGAAAAATCTCCCCCAACTTAATAATATCTCTTTGATTACGCCTATATGACTATTTTAATACGAAATTATTTCCTAAAAAAATTTTGTCTTTAGTCCAAACTTGATATTGAGGTGGATTTCAAGAAAAATAGGGAAATCTTCGGATAGGGTGTTTATGAAAAAATGAAAATGAAAATTAGATTAGTCATTGGCGTATGCATAAAAAAGTTAATAGGTGGCTAAGGATTTAGAGATAGTTAATTTTTGTAAGTTTCATTTTGATCCCAGGAGTCTGTGGTTGAATGGCGTTCTAACCTTTCGGATATCCTTCAACCAGCGCCGGATTAAGCCTCGGTGGGGCCTGGGGCTTGAAGGGAAGGGGTCCTCTTAAACTTTCTTTATGAGGAAGCAAAAGTCCTTTTAAATTAATTAATTTAGTATGCTATTTTCTTAATATTACATTTTATATGTAATACAACATACCTACATTTCCAATGAAAATGATTTGTTCAGGTAAAAAATAGCATTAGAAATTGTCATTAAGTGTTTTTATTACCGTTCATTAATCTGTTTTTTTTTAATTTTTTCCAATAGCATGTGGGGCCCCGGAGCCTGTGGCGCCCCGGAGCCTGTGGGGCCCGGGGCTACAGCCCCCGCTAGCCCCCTGGTTAATCCGGCTCTACCTTCAATGTAGGACTAGCTGTATTTAGGGTTCCTGGGGACAAAATTATACAGTATACGAAATAAATATGAGATAAAATTCAATTTAATTATCAAATTGTGTAGAATCTAAAATAAAAAAGTTGGAAAAATTTAAGATACTAGTAGTAGACTTCCAAATATAATTTCCTGGAACTAAATACTAAATTCAATTAATAAGAAAATATGTTATTTTCACAAAACTTTTATAGTTTGGATCTCAAAATAGCTTGAGCACCAATTAACAAAAGGTAAGTAAGTACAATATTTTAAATGGAAATATGAAACATATATTATGACATAAAAAACACACTAAATCAATAAATGAAAAAAAAAAATACTTAGAAGTGAAATTCAATAATAATTTATTAAATGGAGCCATAAACCGTATACATTTATAATCCTGTTATAAATAAATTGGCGCAGATGGTTAATCTTAAACTTTTTTAATAACTGTATTGCATACGTCAATAGAATAGAACATGCAATTTATATATTTTTTTATTATTTATTGGATAATAGAGCTTAATGCGATTTTAATTTTTACTGATAAAATATTCAGTTTTAAGTGGCAGATGATAAATGCATCTCCTTAAATTTATTGCAAATAAAAAAAGTAATAAATATGTAAAAAGTGAAGTTTTTTATCAAAATGTAAGGGATAATGTGAAATAAAAACTTATCACTACTACATATGACTTATGAGTTTTTTTTATACAAAGTAAACGTACATTACAACTGTAGAGCTATTGAACTTTCAAGGGCAATGGGAAAACCTCCATATTCCAGAGTACTAATTAATTTCTTATTATTATTAGCGCTAATAACCAGCACGTGATTATCGATTAACAATATAGGTATTTTTTCCCAGATAATGGAAGCTTTACCACCTACGTGGGCACGCAAGTAGCTTGTATTATTCAGCAGTTATCTAGCTGTCTACTAACGAATTATGTGATGGAAATTTCCGCTCTTTCTTCGTTTACGTGCAGATATGAAATTGAATAATAAAGGCGATAACGGAGTGGAAGTTTTCAAAAGGTAATTTTATATTCAGTAAATATTTTCCACTATAAGCTGTGTGTGTGTACAAGATGACTAAAAATATGTAAATTAAATAATATTAATTAAAAACCTTATGGTTTCTATCAAAATTACTTCTAGCGTCAATTTTGGGACACCTATTCGCATTGGAAGCTATGGCAGACTCTTTTGGAGATATGGCCCTAATTTTTTAGAACAAATAATTTTTACTTTATTTTTTTTTAATTCTCAAAATTGTAAACCTACATTTTCAATTGTAGGTAAGTGCCGTAGATAAGGGGGTCAGTTTCTTTGATATATTGTAACTTCTACGCCTAGAACTTTTTAAAAATATTCACTTAACTTGACCACTTATTCACAAGATGCGCGGAGCAAGAAGAGAGTCCGCAGTGGGAGTGAGTGAGAAAGACAGGAGACAAATGTAGGGTGTAAAAATTTTACTTAGGGTCTGGTAAATATAATCACTTAATGAAGGTTTTTATTATGTATTTAAATATACGAGTAAATTACTTTACTTAACCCTATTTATACCTATTTCAAAGTATAGAATATAAAATAAATGATCTTATTCAATGAGTATGGATAGTAAATACAATAATGTAATATATTTCTTTTGGGCTCCTTTGCGCCCATCCAATTTCAGAGATCTGGTTACGTGACTGATTGGAACTACCTAAATACAAGTGATTCCATTGTCATTTTAAAAAAACGCAATATTGTTTTGTCCTAAATTCCATCTTTCCAGTGATTACATCTTTATTTAAGAAAAACGCAATACAGCTTTACCCTTGAGATGTCGTCATTAAAATTAATGACAAACAATATAAAACTATTTAATCTAAGCTGTCAATTACGAATTATAAAATAGAAAATCTTAAACAAAATGTAATCCTCAGATTCAGATAAAAAAATTGGGTCTTGTCTAAATCTACAGTGGTTTTTGTTGCAGGTACGTATTTGTTTACAAGCCTTTTTTGTCCTCGGTCCGGCGCCAGGATATTTGCTTGCTGTGCTAAGAAAAAATATTTACTTACTACTTTTTAAACAAATTTGTTACCAATAACGTATAAAAAAATAAAAGGCATTCCAATAAACAAAAATAGCAAATTAAAAAATATTCTAGCTGAGAATAATGAATAAAAGTTATAAGAATCATTTTATAAAAAATGAAACAAATATTCTAATAAAACTGTCTTATTTTCAAGTCACCACACTTTCCATTCGTAATTGAAAAAGCGGAAAAACTGCTTCAAACAAAATCCGTCTCCACTGGAGTCAAGGATGACGTCTCAAAGGACCTACAACCACAGTGCGACGATCCCGAGCGAGCGGCCAGGCAATTAGAATTTTCACCTCACTTTCGAAAATTTCACTGTCGCGCTCCAAACCGCTCCAAGCAGCCACAAAACAGTCTCTACAAAGATAATTAGTAATTAGTAGTTGATAAGGGCCGTTGCCGTCAACAACTCCCTATAGGACGATGCGGCATGGGAAATGGAAAAGTCTCATTTTCCAAGACTCCCGTCGACGCGCCCAAAAACCATTCCACGCATCCCAAACTACCCGAAGCAGTAACCTTCGTCCCCAACAACACGATTTGCGTGCCGAGACCGAAAATTAGGTCCGAATTTGGAAATTCCAGAATTTTCTTTAAGCAGGGTCGGACCCCAAAGTGCGTATGTATAACTAATCACACCACGGGCGGCTCTTTAGCTGCCGAAGCTCTTCAAGCTTCCTGTCTCAGTCCTTGTCTACGACGAAAACTCCTAATACCCAGCTCATTAGCTGTAATCACTTGTCTTCCTACGAGACGCAGTGTCCAAGCTCCTACAGCCTAGGTTTCAACTAGGGACCTCAGAACCAAAATACAAGAGCCTATAGCCACCACACAAAAAAAACTATAAAGTCCTAGTACTCGAAGTGTTAAAAAATCCTAAGATTTCACAGAGTCAATGCAAAACATTATACACGGACAGTCGAAACCCTCAAAAACTTACTACTCCTGTACGAGTTCAACTGAAGCTGTAGTTGAAACTCTACTCGAACTATACAGTAAGTGAAGTGCAACATCTGTGTCTTGGATTACAAATTATATTGTGGACTCTTCTTTGGCAGCCAACCAATACGTCAACCATGGAGGAAGAACGCAGGCCTCAGACCCCCTGGCGGCCCCTTTGGAAAACCTCTCGGAGGATGCGCACGAGCCTACTGAGAACCCTCTTATCGCCAAGCGGGCGATTAACCTCCCAGCACCGTTGACAAAAGAGGACCCAGACCAGTCCGTTCCATCCGACATCATCCAGAGAAGAACGGGAAAGGCCCGATGTGCCACAGCCCGGGTCGGAGCGACAATTCAACCCGAACCGGTATCTAATCCCAGAGAGTATACTCACCTTTGCACTGGTATATTAAAAATCTCATATAAATAGTCCATTCATTAAAATTTTTTTATGAATAACTATTTAATTTTTTTAAGATATCTAATTGAAATTTTACAGAGTTGTATCTCATAACAGCACACTTTTTCTGGGTTTATAATAAAAAAAAACGAGGAAGGGGGTTAGAGAACCTATTTCCCCCCTCAAACGTTCTTCAGTAGTAGCCTGTGGTTCAAAAGTATTATTTATTATCACAATTTTAAATGCAAAACTAATGAATCAAAATTACATTTCATAAATATTTAAATTTATTAATGGTTATTTTACATACAGTCCTAAACTATAACAACTATAAAGCTAGCGTTTGACGATGACAAGAGATTACGGTATTAAGCGAAAACCTAACTAAAGCTTTTACTCTTTTCCTCTCCTTGGAACGTCTGTTCTGCAGAAATGATGGAACGAAACTAATTCTGAATTCTGAATTTCTGAAATGGAATAACCCTGACAAGTCACCTGCCAACTAGGGATACGTGCGCGCATTGTATATGTGCGGAATTTACTTACTTCGGTGGCTAGACGGTTACTGGATAGGACTGCTCTTTCTGCTAGTCGCTCAGGAGTCTCAGGACTGAAACTGAATTCCCAATTCAGCTCAATTGCCAGACTTCTGTGGCGAACGGTGGCGGCTGCGCAGTCTTCACAAGCTGGACTTATCACTTGGCTATCTTCCTGGTGTACTGTTGGACTGGACCGCTCCCTGCACTACAGTCTTCCTTTGGTTCGTGATGGTAAAAGTCCCTGCAAAAATTCAATTCAATGTTTTAAAGTATTTAAAGAATAACAAAGTTATCGATAAATCTTTTTTAATTACAATTTTAATACACTGTATATTATACCTATATAAAGTCCCAATATTTTGGTTGAAATAATCCAGCAACTTGGTTTACTATTTTGTAACACACTGTATAATAAGCAACAATTAAGTTTTAATACGTACACCTACCTAAAAATTATAACGAGCTAAATTACGGTCCTTAAAATAATGTCGCCTCATTTTTTCACCTTCTGCCGGCCCTGCCAATATTATAAAGTTTTGAGTACAAAAATGACTGAATATAGATTTCGAAAATAAATATTCCTACGAAGCTTGTGTTTTTCAATACCGAATGCGAGTTCTAACTTTTCTACGTGGGTTCGTTGAAACTAGGAAACAATAAACAATTTTTTTTAGTGAAAACACGTCAAAATTTTATTTGTTTTGAAGCGACTGTAATGTTAGGATAATAATGTTCTTGTTTTTCGCTTTCGTTACGCAACCGTGGGACAAGTAAATTTAGCAGAGAATAAGCACGGCCAAAAATAATTGACGGCTTGCCAAAATTTTGCGCAAAAACGGCGCCGCTGTTTACGTTTATATTTAACGGCCGCGACGCTGTAAGATCTACGTGGATACATTTTTTAGACGCCTTTTAAAGTATTTTTTTTTATTTAAATAATGACTGCAGCGACGCTTTTGAAGATTTGGCAGTCAATTCTATTTGGAAACTGTCATTAGATGATCTCATTCTCATTCACTCCATTGATGTTTTATATTTGAAAAAGTAAAGGCTGTGCATTAAGATACTTAGTAATTTCAATGATACTCAAAAAATTTTTTTTCGCAGTATCATTGGAATGATTTTTTTTATAAACAGTGGCTTCCTAGATATACTTCATGAACCAATTATGATGATCCTAGTATTTCAAATTTCATCTCTTATATACAAATTTCATCAATTAAAAAAGCAGAATAATAATAATAAATAATTAAGTTTCTGTTTTAATCTAAAATTATAAGAATCATTGGAAATGTCTAAAGATTTTCGCTAATGTTTCCATTAGCCTGTGGCTGATTTTCCTTTCCCTGGCGTTTCCAATATCTGCTAGATTTTTAAACTGAAACTTAATAAATTAAGAAAAAATAAAACAAAAAAAGAATAAAAATATTCTGTAATAGAAACGTATAATATTTGCTATTAAGGAAAAAGTTTTTAGATTTCCAGAAATATTTGTTTAAAAGAAATCGCAACAAGCCTTGGATTATCCACTGAATCGTCGAAATTAGTTCAATAAGTTTATCTATAAGGTCACCGATTATAAAAAAATATATCCTTTTACAGCACTGAATTTTCGAAATCGTTTGCAAGAATCTGACCGTTGTATTAAGTAGTAAATAGTTTATAAAATTTTTTCATTAAAAAGTTAATACGTGTTATTATTATTACCATAACTTATAGAAAGGTACGTAAACTATTTGTTCAGGGATTATCTGAATATATTAATAACAGATAAACTAAGTACTTCAGAAAAATATTGATAAAATCTTTCAAGCGTAGGTGTACGAACAAACAATTTGTTACCTACCGATAAATTTCGGACTTTTATTAGTTTCCTGGATGTTCGATTTTAATTGGTTTCCTCCAATAATTGATGCTGTGTACCAATTTTTTGTCAAAGGTAGTCAACATGAACTGACTATTCAATTTCCAGAGCAAATTACGGATTGTCCATACGAGAGCAATTTCATGCGAACTCATTTAATTCCAATCTCTTTGAAGTGTCATCTTCAGTTAATGGAAGTTTCGAAGTTGGTGCGGTAATACACACATCCTGTCAAGCAATTCAAGGATAATAATTCGTGTCGATTCAACCACTCATATTTGTCAGTTATATACACGGCTTATCCAACTTATGATTTATTCAGTTTTATTTTCATTCGTTTTCTTCTATAGAATAAGATTGGTCCATCGGGAAAATATAGTTGCAACGTGCCATATTCATTGTCCAATATTTATAACGAGACCTTAAAATTGTCAATATACTAATTAAAAGGTTCAATTAGTTTTGTAATAATATCCTACTAACTAATATGTACATAAAAAGAAAATTTGTTTTGAAAATTATGTGAATTATCGTCATCCTCATATGTATCTAGAATATTGTCTGTAACCTCCAGAAAACTCTGGCTGTTAGAGAAATGCTATAGTCAACTCCTGCAATGATCAAGGTAGAGTTGCTGTTTAAGTTTTTATACAGAGTGCTTATTCGACTGTCAAACTTCTACGAGTACAAGGAGTTCCTTGGCAGGCCCCCCGTAACCGGTTGTGCAACGCACGCGGGCGCCACTTCAAAGGGGCGCCAAACCGAAGGTTTGACAAAAAAGAATTTTTAAAAATCCAGAAAAAAAAATATCAAAAAAAATTTAAAAAAAAAATAATGCGCAGGGTGAATAAAAATAAGTAAATGCCTTTACTTGTCAAGTTTCAAGCAAATACTTAGTGGCCACATTTAGTTTGTTAAGGATTAACAAGTATTAACTTTCGGATTGACGGGTAAAAGCCAAGTTCATTGTTTTTATTCACCCGACCCAAAGTAAGAAATATGAAATATTTATTTTGGTGCTACGACATATTAAATTTTCATACAGTTTTAACTTAAGGTTTTATTAAACACTTAGAGATGAAATTAATAATTTTATCAATATTTGTATGTAATATACATAAATAATATTTTTAAGTTAAACTACTACTTTAAATAAAATCTGGTGCACTAAAAACGGGAAAATAATTATTAGGACACATTATGAGACTTTCTAAAGATTCTAACCTCTTTAAAAATTAACAATTAATTTAAAATGTGGGATGTAGGTTAAAATATTTTTTTAGCGAACTTGCCCCCCACGTTTTTATTTTTAATTGTTAAATGTTCCAGAGGTCAGGATATCTCAGAAATATTTTTACCTATACTTTCTATTTTTTGGTTTTTAGTTTTTCACTTGACTAGAACTACCTCTACTCTACGACTGAAACATTAAATGATAAAAAGACCTTTAAAACGAGGTATCACTTGATCTCCTTTTAATTTAAAATTTTTAAGGGCAGCTCTCACCCTCGCTCAGGGGTTGATACTGTGGGGTTAAACATAAAATATGATAATATAATATTTTCTTGGAAACCTAAAATATGTGCGGAAAGTTTTGTAAGAATCGGTT
>NW_019416486.1:2266842-2309826 GCF_000390285.2 Anoplophora glabripennis
AAAAAATCTGTTGTTTTATTATAAAATAAAAAAATATATATTTTTTTATAACTGGATTTCGTACATTAATAAAATAATATAAAGGGCGCCAAAATAATGTCCCAGCCTTGCGGGGGCCCTGTTCCTTGGTAAATACATATTAACATAAAAAGATTAGCTACAGGAAGGGCAATTTTGGCTTATGAGTATACAGGGTGATTCAGGTGATACAGGTTGACTTCAAAGAATATTTTTAATGTTTTTAAATAATTTAAACACTAATAAATGAAATAATTTGAAATTGGGCACATGTATTTATGTAAATATTGTCCAAAATCTGAGAACTTTTCCTAAAATTTACATGCTCCAGTGGCGGAGACATAGGGTATCTATGGCATATTTTTCTAAATAAAATATTTACACCACTGCTTTACGTTATCAACCATATTTTCGGATTCGTCTTTCAATTTTCTACAAATTACTACACTCTTACGTTTTTCGAAAAAACCTGAATATAACGCTTTTTAAAATTACATAGTGGGTTGTGGTAGCAACTTTGACATTCTGAGCAGTTAGAAGAAAGAAATAAATAATGCTTTTCATCAGATTCAAGCAACAATAAATTTCGAAAAAATTACATTTTCTTTACTAAAAAGATGTCGGGCCTGTGTTCATGGAAGTGGATGTAGTTTTGAGCAATTACTCAATAAAATCATTAAAATGATGACTAATTTTATTAATTTCTTTATTCGAATAAATAACCGAATGATTAGTTATTTAAGTAAAAGTGTTTTCAGTTGTTTTTTTTTAAATTTCACTCAAAAATCAGTCTTTTTTCGAAAAACATGAGAGTAGTAATTTGTAGAAAATTAAAAGGCGAATCCGCAAATATCATGGTTGTTATACCGTAAAGCAGTGGTGTACTATTTTATTTAGAAAAATATGCCACCGATACCCTGTATCGGCCACTGGAGCATGTAAATTTTAGGAAATGATCACAGAGTTTATGTTTACATAAATACATGTGCCCAATATCAAATTATTTTAGTTACTAGTTTTTAAATTATTTAAAAAAATTAAAAATATTTTTGAAGTTTAACACCCTGTATATTTTTAACGAAGCATCCTAGTTAGTTAATTTACTTTCTTGTAAATAGTAGGTACTAGTGTAAATTTTATTTAGTTATCAAGGTAATTTTCCTCACACGAGAATATTATGCATGAGTCACTATAAAACTAAAATTAGCCTCCACAAATGCAGGATATATCGAAGGAATATTTCTACGAAAAGGTGATTTACAAACTATATTAGCCCAAGTCCATTAAAATGTAAATACCATTATGGTTGGTAAGTGACCGTAAATTTCTTATAAAGAAATTAGCCCAACCCATCAGGAAAATTACTGATCGATATTAACCGTTTATTAGGTATTATCTCGGCAGTGGAAAATTTTCGAACGCGCATTATTTGTTAGTCATCATCACTTTTTATGTTGCAAGTACTTAAATTTCATAAAATTCAAAGGCGTAACATTTGTAGAATGTGATGTCTACCAATAGGTATAATTGGAAGTAGAAGTAACATATATGTCAAGTGTTTAGTTTAATCTTATTTATTTCGTTATTTTTATCAGAAAAATGTAGATAAATTACAGTACAGATTCTACATAACCCTAATTATTTTTTTTCCTATTTCGACTTTGAAACTGGAAAATCGACATTATAGTCAGAATTATTTATAACTTTACACAACACAATTGCCATTTTCTATCTCCGTACATGGCTTACTTTCTTTGAGCTTTGAACACATTAATTATACTATTTTAACAGTGCAATAGGCTGTGTAACAAAAAACAGGTTGAAACATTGTAGTAAACAATTAAAATATGTTCACTACCTACGAAAAAGTTTTCCTGAACTTCTAATGTAAAAAAGGGCAGCATCGGCAATTAGCTGAGCAATAAAAAAAAATTATCATCACAGTAAACATTACATTTTCAGGATCACTTTTTGTTTGGAAATGTTGATACCATAGATTTTTCACGAAAAATCTGCAGAGGTGGTTTCACTGTTTAATGTTTCTTTCATAAACGCTCAAAAAGTAGTTGATCAGATACCTAATAAGGTAAACAATTTAAGTTCTAACTTAACAATATAGAATTCAATATGTAGCTGATAAAAAGTAGCTATTCAGTTCAGTTCTCCATACAGATGGTTGTACTACAATGTTTAATTCTGAGTCCACTTCTTTTTTTAAATGTATATAAATGACATATTTATTTTATTAAGCATATATTTTAGTACCTACCTATGCTAAGGACACTTCTTTAATAACTTCTGTCATAATTGAATGAAATTTAGTAGAAGACAGAACATTAAACATTTTCAATTCTTATATCGTCTGAAGAAATTTGTTTAGTAATTCTTTGTTCAAACTGGCTGTACCATAAAATTCTCAATTTTTCATAAAGTACTGTTTTTACTACAGATTTAAGTGTACTACGTATGCTTCGGTAAATTATACATTTAGTTTTTAATTGCGCGTATGTACTTCACCCAATTGCTTAGAGAAGTTATCTCCTTTGATTTCCACTCATATCAGTCAATAATTATACTAGATATATTTATATTGTTGATAAATGTAATTGGTTACATCATTTTTCTTAGATTTTATTACAACAGGACCACCTAAAGTTTATTCTAAACAACAGGACTACTGTTTGTACCGCTAACTGTTCAGGAGGTAAAAAAATATACCTACAGGAAAGTAGAAAAAATCTTAAATTAAAAGGTGAGAATTAAAAAGAAATTGAATTTTCTCTAGATGGCCCGTCTAGAAAATAAGGTAGGTACTTTTTAGGTATAGTTTTGCTTGTGAAATTAGAATAGAAATCTTTCAATCTAATGTCTTTTTTATTTGGACTATAAACTTATAGTCTGGTGATGGTTTTTAAGGAAGTTGTGAATAAGATATCGTGTTCTAAATAATATATAACAGCGGGAACAATAAATTTTAGCTTATTTTATGATTTCTAATTATACCTTAGCAGTACCACTTCCGCTTCAACCTGAAACGTCCTTAAAAGTTTGAGAAAAGTTACTGTTATTCACCAATTTCAGTTGAATACCATATGAATGCAAATTTAATGCTAGTAATATTTGCGTGCCCTTATACTCGATATAAATCAAATTTGCAAGATATATAGCTAACAAACAAACAGCTTATTACAGTGCTGCACGAATGCCATTACATTGATCTGTCCCCATTTTTACGGAAATAGCAAACGAATAATTTGAAGAATTGTACTTCGATTATATAAACCAAACTTTTTTTAATGGATAACCTTATGTTTTAGTCGTTTTTTGTAATTTTTCCCTTTTTCCTATTAAAGTGATACATACATACATATATGAAAGTTTCTCAATATTTTGATTTATTTGATTTATTTACACAACGGATTAACTCAAGATTGCTGTAGAACCTATGAACATTTATTTTGTTCCGCTAACACATATTTATTTAATAGATCTTTAGATATTTTATTTAGAAAAATAAAAAATGTTTTAATATAACCTTATCGTGTTCTAGATAAAGAACAATTTTTAAAGATTTTTTTAATGAAGGGATTATCCAAGATCAATTTGACCTCAATGTAATTCTTTCTATAGGTATGGGATTCTGAAAGATAAAGCAAGAAAAGTTAAAAATCTAATAATTTATATGACCTAAGGGAGGAAATATTGAACAAAGTTAGTGCCTACTATCAGTGTAGTAGATAAAAAGGTATTAAAAAAACTTGCTGAAATACATATATGTCATTTGTTTAAAACAGGATGAAAGTATTATAAAACACCTTTTATAAGATATTTTTTCATAGAAGGAGAAATCCAAAACACGACAAATATACAGGATTTTCCTTATAAAAATCACAAGTTTGATCTATATCTTCAAAATGCAAGTGTGAATTGTTTTTTTATAGATTGCTTCGCCATTTTTTTTAAATAGAAAGGAAAAACGGTAAGGGGGAGGAATATTAGGTGAATGTCTCTATAAAATCATTAGAGAAAAAACGGATTAAATACCAAACATTTTAAGGGCGTACTGGATAAATCGGTAGCGTGACTGGTAGATCCAAACTTATTTCGTTGCTTTAATCCTGATGTATATTTTTATTACATTTTATTTAGTTATTTTGATTTTCACTTTTCTGTTAATTCCTGTTTAAATCTAAAGTGATTTCAACATGCATAAACTGAAAACATATTGAAGTGTTGTAAGCAAAGTGTAATGGATCAAAATTACTATTAGACGTGGTTCATTTTTCAACCAGTGTACCAAGTGCATTTTTATTGAGCTCCCATTGAACTTGTAAAGTTCAAATTCGCTGTCCTGTTACAAATTCGCTTCTCACTACAGGGATCTCGAAAACGGTAAGAGATACAAACTAGCTTAAATGGCGGCAAGGTTGCGTAATCAAGGGACCAACATTATGCCTCTAAAAAATCAAGGCTAACATGATTAGTTTTCGAAATATTTGAAAAAAAACGAAATTTTGGAAATCCGTTTTTGCTTCATTTCAGCCTTGTTTGAGGTGATATTGAAAAAAGAAGAACACTTTTTCATGGCCACTTTTTGCCCTCTATCGAATGGTATAATCAATTTTTATATGTAACCTTTCATATCTCCAGGACTATCATCAACTTAATTATTTTAAATACGACCCTAGAAATTTTATTACATTTTTTTGCAAGCCTGCATGACCCTCAATACTGTACTGCCTCAGCCCGAACCAGATTCAGACGTTTTGTCTCGAAAAATTTATCTTCAGTGTATTCGTTCCTTTATCTAAATTTTTTATTTAGATTTCTTTGTTTTCCGATCTATTTTTTTCAGGATATTCATACAAATACATCTACATGTTCCTTCACAGTTGCGGTTGCAGATATAATAAATTCCGATAATATTACGCTGATCTTGACGTAATGTTGGTCCCCTGATTACGCAACTTTGCACCCATTTAAGCTACTTCGTACCTCTTACAGTTTCCGATATCCCTGTAGTGAGAAGCGAATTTGTAACAGCCTGTAAAATCTAAGCAAATTAGAAACGATATCCCTTCACTGTATTAGTTATACAAGGTTTCTCCAGGGTATAAGAGTTATAAGACATAAACTAACAATACATTCAGAATAAGGAAAAAACATATATTTACTGCTTATGTTTATCATTACATTTCCTGAACTTTATACGCCGGTTTAATATACAGAAAATTGCGTATGCTACTTTAAACATAATCTCACCCCGCAGAATGGTTTTATGAAACTATTAACAAATGAATTAATCATAATTATTGAGTATTTTTACAAAATTTTCGACAAAATAGGGAAAGGTACTTTCTGATGTTTACATGTTTTCCGTGATTTTTCACTGCGAAAAATTAAAGAAATCATTGTATTTTTATAGTTAGATGGATCTCAGTAAGTAAATTAAAAACCAACTTTTCCTCATTTTGACAGTAAACTAGAGGTATTAGTTGTGGTGACAAACGGCACATTACAGTCCTGCACGGATACCATTATTACCATTGCATCGATTCGTCGACCTTTTACGGAAATGGCAGGCAAATAATCGTTATCGGTCTCGCGATCGCCGTTGTCGACCGGTTATGTAAGCTGTCCCAGTAGGCGAGCACTGATCTGCCTCGGAGACAAGCGAACGACGCAGATCAGTGATCGAATCGCTGCCGGCGACATGCAGACGCCGGGAATTCCGCCGTTACGCTACTACGCAACGCCACCGCCGAAGTCGCATGGTCTTTGTCACGTAAGCCGACGACTAACTGCGGAGTACGGATATCCTTTGCCGGCACGAACGTAAACATCAATATTTTCGACTGGGTCTTGGTGGCCTTTGCCGGTTTCATGTTTGTTTACTTGGTTTGCGACTTGGACGGAGATACAAATCCAGTTCTTTTTACAAATTCACTTGGATTTCATGCCAGATTTTTCTAGTAAACTTCCTTACATATTGGGTCTCGCCTCTGGACGGTTATCCTTTCTATGGAAAATTATTTTATCTTTTGGGCTCAGGCCTTGAGAAAATGTTCTTTTTGGCATTGGGCCTAAAAAAAATTTAAATCCGGCACTGGCTTAATACCATCTCATTACTTATTATACAGAGTATCCTAGATAGATCGGGACACGTCTCGACCACATTACATTTCTGGTCAAAATACAGAATGTTCTACAAGCTCTATGACAAACTTTGACAGATTGCAGCTGGGTTAATTTCAAACATTTTTTCTTATATGAACATACGAGGGTGGTCTGAAAAGTTTCCGACCTCAACATGAAGATGGCAGCACTCGTAAATAAAAGCTAGTGAATTTCGTTGTTCATCTGTTGACAGTTACTCACCAAAGTTTCAGCCATTTTGGACGCGCAGTTGTTATGTAACAGTCGTTTGAGTGAGTTGATGTGAGTGTTTTTATGAAAATGGACAAAATCGAGTATCGAGCTGTCATTAAATATTTGTTTTTGAAAGGCAATACGCCTACGCAAATCAAAGATGAGTTGGATTCTGTGTATGGGGACTCTGCACCATCATTTACCACAGTGAAATTTTGGGCAGCTGAATTTAAACGTGGCCGTAAGAGCTTGGGAGACGATGAACGTTCGGGACGTCCAAAAACTGCAACTACCGACGAAAACATCGCCAAAGTTCACCAAATGGTGCTAGACGACCGCCGAATTAAAGTGAGAGAGATAGCAGAGGTTATGAACATGTCAAAAGAACGTGTTTGTCACATATTAAATCAACATTTAAACATGAGAAAGCTGTCCGCGCGTTGGGCGCCGCGTTTGCTCACGTTAGACCAAAAACGTGTTCGAATGAACATTTCCAACGCTCTGTTGACGCAGTTTAGGCGCAATAAATTCGACTTTTGGCGCCGATTAATTACTGTAGATAAAACTTGGATACACCATTATACGCCCGAAACAAAAATACAGTCCAAACAGTGGACTGCAAAGGGGGAACCGGCTCCAAAAAAGCAAAAACTGTTTTTTCGGCTGGGAAAATGATGGCGACTGTTTTTTGGGATAGTCATGGAGTTATTTTAATCGATTATCTTCAAAAAGGAAAAACCATTACAGGAGCATACTAAGTACGCATCATTACTTGACAAACTGAAGGCAGAACTTGCGGAAAAACGGCCACATTTGCAGAAAAAGAAAATCCTGTTTCACCAAGACAACGCACCGTCTCATACCTCACCTCATACCGGTTGCCATGGCGAAAATCCACGAATTACGGTTCGAACTGCTTGACCGTCCGCCTTACTCACCAGATCTAGCCCCAAGCGACTTCTTTTTGTTCCCTCATCTAAAAATTGCGCTCGGAGGACAGAGATTTTCGTCAAATGAAGAGGCAACCACTTTTGTGAACAATTATTTTGCAGAGAAAAACACCGAGTACTATTTGGAGGGGTTACAGAGATGGGAGCATCGTTGGGAGAAGTGTGTCGAGTTACAAGGAGACTATGTTGTTAGGTCGGAAACTTTTCAGACCACCCTCGTAGATCCGATTCGTTTTTGTTTAGAAGTTACAAGCAAAAAATATTATTTCATATTTCAATCAAAGTAGCCTGATGATTGCTATAACAATAATTATTATTTGTGTTTAAAGTTTATACATTAGTTAACCTTTATTAACCAAATTTACAAATCTTAAGACTATAAAAATTGTTCAAAATGTCCACTCTTGGCTCGAATGCAAGCCACACATCGGCAATCTAAAGATTCCGTCACTTGACGGATGAGATTTAGATAGTAGATGTTTTTAGTAGTGACGTCACATACGCCAAATAATAGGCAACCTCATAGTGCGCATTGAAGAATTTCCAATATTCTTAGTAGATCGATTTTCGACCTTAGACATAGGTGTCAATAAAATGTCTTCTTTGTCATAACCTTAAATATCGCGATATTCTGGCAATATTAGAAATATTTAACAAATTTCAAGCCACAAGTGACAAAGAATTGTAGAATTTATATATTTAAATTTATAGAAAATTGACTCTTATAGTAAATAATAAATTAAAACCATATCAATGTTACTGAGCATGCGCATTAAAGATAATTTCATGTAATAGCCTCGCAACAGGAGATCATTCAAGAGAAGTTTGGTACTGGTTAAGAGCACGTCTAAAATAAACCAATTGAAGAAAAAAAACACCCGATAAACACACTGACACAGCACAACACCAAGAAAAACAATAAAAATACTTAGTAGAACTAAAAAATGCCAAGATTAAACAAAAGAGAAAATGCGCTAATGATAACAGCGATGACATATCAACAAGATCTCACCTGCGTATGAGCCTATTCATTCCCAGCATGCGCATTAGAAATAACACGGCTAATGTTAAATTTTTACTTTATTTAAATTTAGGAATATTCTTTTATACCGTTTTTTGTAAGTTTTAAGCACTTTAGTGTATCTATTTCACCAAATACGTGTTGGTTGTGCTTAAATACTTCTAAATCCTTGTAAAAATAAATTTATTTGAAGTTGTTCATTTTTATATTTATTTAACTAGTACACAAGGGTTAGATTCGGTATGTACAATTTCAACTATGACAATTTGTGGCGGATTTCCTAAATATGTGACGTCACACTAAAAGAATATGTTTGAAAGTCTTAAATGTACGTTAACTTTATAGAAAAACGGATAAAGCCAGTTAAAATTAATGAAAAACTATGTGGTGTGCGTCACACCCACATTATAGAGTGTGGTTTATGTAACACAGAACACACATGCGTCACAAGGTGTGATTAAGAGCCATTTGTTTACACCACCACGACAGAATTACATTTAATATTTTGGTAGTATACAAATAAACAAATCTGCAGTCATCACTGTAGAGGTTCAGCTTTCAAATGTATGTAACAATGCCATCAACAACTTCACAATTAAGAATTTGTGGATTTTGTTTGGGAAAAATGCACAAGCATAAGTGGCTGTAACTCTTAAAGTCAGATTCACTTTATTTTACATTTACCCAGAAACATATGTCTGACCAACGGGAAAGTTATTATTTTCCTACTGACGTGAAATAAGTATCATTTTTATGGTAACATTACAACACCTTTTCACATTTCAGAAAACGTCAATTATGTTTCCGATTAGTTAATTTTATTGTAGGAAGCGTAATTTGAATAATATCAACATTTTAATTTGTCATTTGTCATCAGAAAGCGTCAAATGTATTTTCCCATTCGAGATTACTGCAAAAGAAACCTACAGCTGGCTGCAGATGCGTAAAATATTTGTAGATTATTATTTGGACAGAATCTGTAGCACCAAGTTGTATCACACACAAGATATATAAATATATAATTATAAACCTACTACATAGTATATGTAAAGTTATGTACGCATATCAACCATTTGTGTACCATTTTTTAAGAATGTAGAGAAATTACAAATTGCACTATGCGATAATTAACTCTCCCGATTTAGTTATTGAAATTAACCATCTCGATTTGGTTGTTGTAATAGGCGTATATTTTAGTGGTGTGACGATTGTACAGCTTTGACGAATAGTTGGCATGTGAAGCCTTGTTTTCTAATGTATCGATATGCACCATCCACACGATCGGGAATTTGTTTATGTTTGACAAATACTTCACAAGTGACCCCCACTATATTTTGACCCTCCCTTTAACTTTTTTGTTTTGAGAGTTATAAAAAAAGTGAAATATAAAAGTTGCACGAGTTTTTATGAATTTTTCGAAAATGATAGTAGAAAAACAAATGAAGTCCAAACAAAATGGCCGCGGATGTTAACTTTGTTAAGCTAACTGGAACACCCTGTATATTTTTATATATTTGGATAGAACGTTCCCTGTCGAACATAGTCATGTAGAGTTTGTTGGGTCAATCGCTAACAATAAGCGAGATACTATTAAAAAACGAAAAGAAGGTTTTTTATTAAGAAAAGAAGACATCTTGTAATTGTTAAACCTTTTTCAGGCATTTCTGCCTTTTTTCAATTGCGCAAGGATTTACAGATTTAGTTATAAGTTATAATATATTTTGACAGATCGGACATTGATATGGTCCAAAATGCGTACAGGTATTTTAACTAAATCTCACTAATTAAGCCGTGAAAGGCCTAATTACTCATGGACGATGTTATAAGGTAGGCTGTGACAGTGACAGGTAATGTCATGACAACATTGTTATTGTTTGACAGTTTGTATTATTATTTAATTAAAATGGGTTACACAGAAGTAGAATATTGAAATATTATAGTAATTAAAATAGAGCAAAGTTCTTCTCCATACTCTATTTTAATTCTAAATAATTTTCTACTTCTGTGTAACCTATCTTAATTAAATAATACTACATACTGTCAATCAATAACAATGTTGTCAAGACATTACTACCTGTCACTGTCACGACCTACCATATAATGTCCATGAGTAATTAGACCTCTCACGGCCTAATTAGTGGGAATTCGTTACATTACCTATACGCATTTTGAACCGTATCAATGTGCGATATATCAGGCAGAAATGCCTGAAAGAGGTTTAACAATTACAAGATGTATTATTTTCTTAATAAAAAACCTTCTTTTCGTTTTTTAAAAGTATCTTACTTATTGTTAGAGATGGACCCAACAAACCCTATATGGCTATGCTCGACAGGGAAAATTCTATCCAAATATGTAAAAATATACAGGGTCTTCCATTTAACTTAACAAAGTTAACATCCGCGGCCATTTTGTTTTGACTTCATTTGTTTTTCTACTATCATTTTCGAAAAATTCATAAAAAAATCGTGCAACTCTTATATTTCACATTTTTTTATAACTTTTAAAACAAAAAAGTTAAAGGGGGGGGAGGTCAAAATATAGTGAATCACCCTGTACTTTCTCCAGTTTCATTGTGTTATACGTGTAGAGCGGACTAAATGCCTGAAATATATTTAAGATTTTTGAGATACAAATGATGCCATCTGAAAAACAACATTCTGAAATATAACTGTTATTTGCTAACATTCTGAAAAAAAAAAAGATTGATTAAATAACATTTACTGAAATAGAATCGACTGAAATGAAATACAAATAAAGCCTCTGAAATTAAATTTAAATATACTTTCTCAAATTACATTGACTGTTTCTAAATACATTTGTAAACAATATGACCTTTTCCCCTGAAAATGGTTAATGTACTTTTTATTTTTAATATGTATTATGTTTTTTAATTTTTTTAAGCAAAAACTTCGTTTTAAATATACTATATTGGACGTTACTTCACTGTTGTCATTTATTGTATTGTAGCGAGATTCAGTCTAGTGTGCTATATGCTTATTTTGTTTATTTATTTGTTTCGTTATGTTTCTAGAACATGTTCTGTTTCTTTCTATCATGTTCTTAGAAGCTTAGAGATTGTTCTATAATGAATACTGTTCTTAGGAAGCCATGGAAAATATATAAAGGGGAAAGTTTTTTTAAAGTTAAGTTGTTATTTGTGATTGTAAATTGTCCAAGTTTTCAAAGTTGTAAACTGTGTGTAAATTTGGTACAGAATTTTTTTCATAAATAATCTATATTTTTTAACTCAAATTAAGCGAATAATTACTTTTTTTCTGGTAGAAACAGAAGCATTACGCAATTATTCGATTAGTGACAATTATCACCACTAGATCGAAGATCTAAATTAAGATGGAACTAACAACATCGTCGTCATCATTAAAAATTGTTGGATCTAAATTCTGGCGCCAGTATTATTTGTGGACGTTATTAGCACGCAAATTTCTAATAAGATAATAGTGGGTATGTACTAATAAATTTTGCCATCAAATTGTTAATTACTCAATCAAGAAAATTTGTGTGAAACAATTCCTGGATAATTGATAATTTTAAAGTGTAGGTTTTACAAGATAGACTAGGTACACAAAAATATCAGAACTTGGATTACATTTAAGATTCGATTTATCAATGTTAAACAAGAGTCTTCTTAATAGCCTAAAGATCAATAATCAAATATTTTTTATAATGGGATAAAAATTAAATAGTGACAGCTACCCCCTAAAATTACCCCTTACGAAACGACTTATGATTTAGGCCTAAAAAAATATTGTACCAAATTTCCTTTATTTAGCACAATTTTTTACAGAAGTTTTAAAAACTTTGACGTTTTGCAGTAACAAAATTCTTTCAAAATTTCCTTTCGCGCATTAGCGCGGCCGTTATATTTTTAATTGTTTCTCGAAATCCCTAGGTTTTTAAGAACAATATAAAATAATATATAAGAACATTCTAGAATCATCATGAAACTAATTAGTAAATAAATTTGTAAATAAAGTACACAGGATGATTTTCTCTACAGTATAAATAAGATAGAAATGTTAATTTTAGGATTCATGAGCACTTTTTGCACTTTGACAAGTTTTTTCGCTATTTCTGTGCCTATTTCTAACTTTATGTTATGTTGGCACGCTTTTTTTATGTTGTCTTCGCTACTCATACAGTAGAGAGCCTTGGCTCTTTTTGATTCAATAAGCAAGAGCAATGTCAAGGTATCGAAAAGCAACGAATATGCACCTTGGCCAGAGACTTTCATTCAGGTTATTTAACTACAAGATCCCAGAGTCGAAGTTCGATCACACTTCAGGGTGGCTCCACGAATTTTCGGATACTGCTGTTCAGGTGGATTCTTACATCTGGGCTCTCTGGATTCAGGTGATTTTTGACTGTTAATTTCAACGTCGTTGAATCTGACTGTTATTCTAGATTTATAAGAGACAATGCGGTGTCGTGTCCCAGCCTGAATTTCATAGCATTTCTGGCATTTTCGCTGAAACTTGGGTGACATTTTGGGCGTCCTGCTAAGGTCATTCTGTTAATAGTTTTCGACTTTCTTGATATCGCTTAGGGTGTTTAGAGCGGTCTGCGACCTTGTGGACAGTTTTGGCTGTTCTATTGGGGACATAGGTAAAAATTACGCTCGGTGTCTTCTTGTTCACAGCGATTGTTGACTAGATGCCCTCGAACATCGGTAACTATTTCCGATCTACGATCGGATTCGAAAGTTGAGTGAAATTCGAAAGCACTCATTAAGATACTGAAAAAATTATCACCCTTTAAAGAGATGTGTTTTAACAGACAATTTCTGGAAAAAAGTATATTGTATAAAGAGAAATCCCGATTCTTTTATGTACTTCACATCCCAAAATTATCGAGACTAAATTTAGAACCACCCTATATAATAATTTAAAAGGTTATCTCTGAAACGTAACATTTAATTATATTTTTAAGAACTGCCTTGAAATTTTAAGAAAATTCCCTAAAATTTTAGTCCTCACCAATTTTTACTGATTTATTCTACGTACATAAACGATAGAGATAAGCAGGTAAATCTTACGGTACATTTATTTTACATAACTTTTAATGAGGAATCTATTTTTAGTGTTTGTTTTGGTTTTCAAATGTTTTAAATAAAAATAACTAAATACGATAATGCGAGAAATTTATGATAGATTTTACTACAAAACAAGTCAAGAAAACAACATTCTGTGAGGTTCAAGGAAACACTTAACTCAATTTTAATACAAGCCATAACATTCATTATCAGATTTGGATAGCGATCACGTTGCGGTTGAGTAATATGTTTTTAGCCTTTAAGCTGGATGAAAACATTTTAACTGTACAAACATAAACATATCTACTTTGTCATTTCTAATTGTTTGTGATTAACATAATTGTGAAATACGGAAAGTGCCGGTTACGAGCACGTTCTACAATAAAAGTATTAATATTTAATTAAAGTCTTACGTATAAACGTATATTATATGTATATTTCCAAGACTAGCTATTTATAAAAATAGACTATTATCTGGTATTATAGCAATGCTCCGAACTAAATTGTTTGGAAATAGCTTATCCTATCGATCAGGATAGAGGATAAGGATAGATTTAAAAGTAGAAAGAAATTGGCAGCTCCTAAATTCCTCTGTTTACTATACCTCAGCTCAGATTACTATGTTCAGAAAGAATGTTTTGATAAATATTTCTCCTTAATAATTCGTAACTGTGACTCCTACTATCAAACAAATACAGATATCTTCACAAAATATAAATATAGAACGAAACTATAATAAGCTGAAATATACAGGGTGTCCCGACTTCTAGGTGTGTAGACCACTATTACAACAAATAAAAAGCAAATGAAGTTAAAATATTTCCTTTTAAATATAAAGAATTCGTATATATCTCTAAATCAGGACTAATAAAATTGAATAGTGTCTAGAAACAACCAGTCCACTTTGCTGATACGTTAGGTTGCTTATGGTTAGTTTTCCTGTATGTAAAACATTCGAAAAAGACCGAAATTATAAAAACTATTCCATTAAAGTCATTTCTGATTAACGTCGCAAGCGGGGAGCCTCAAAGTAAAGTGAATTTGGCTAAATCTAGACACTAGTATAAAATTGTATTTATTTTTAAGCTATAATAGTCTTTTGGGAGAAAATGCGCTTGTTTAGCGAATTTTTCCTTTAGTTTAGCAACAGATAAGTATAATTGCTACAGAAATAGAACCTTCCCTTTAATATGATATATTCTGCAAATATTGGTATATACTCGACTTTAATATGCCTATAAAGAACATTCTCTAAAAATAGCATGTTTATTTAGTAAAATATTAGTTGCCTACTTCTAAGTAATATTTCATATTTATGAAGTATTCAGAAAAAGTAGATAAAAATGTAACATGTACAATATTTTACAATTATGACATTCATTAAAAACTAACCTGAATATATAAAAATACAAAATAAAATAGATATACAAATATGGCATACTTTAGTTGCAATTTTGTTGTATTTGAAGATATCCTAAAGCAAAATACGAGGTCTGTTTAGAAAATAAGCGAACTTTTTGAATTACGCTCTAATGGAGATATTTAGTGATATGCAGTTGGCAGCATTGCGTTGCGCATAACCTCCTCTGTAACCACATGTTCTTAGATTGTTGATATATCTCATTTAGTTTTCATGCTCTTGGTCGTATGCAATGTTAGGAATGGTTTGCACAATTTAAAAGTGGTCGTCAGTCAATTGAAGATGATCCTCGACCAGGAAGATCCTCGACTTCAACTGCTGACTCCCATGTTCAGAAATTCGAAGATCTGGTTCGTACAAATCGCCGATTGCCTGCCCGAGAAGTTGCAGAAGAGGTTATCGTCTTAATTGGGTCAAGCTATGAAATTTGACTGAAAAATTGAAATTGCATCGAGTTGCAGCAACACTTGTTCCTCATTTGATGTCCGAACAACAGAAAGAAAATCCCGCCGTTTTGAGACTATTGATGACATTGAAGCTAATTCGTCACAGGTTTTAAATGTCATTTCAAATGAAGCTATCCAGGATTCGTGAAATGGAAACACCGCTGGGAAAACTGTGTGGATAGGGGAGGAAAACACTTTCAAGAAGACAAGAACCAATAATGTATAAAGTTAAAAAATAAAAGTTCGTTCATTTTCTGAATACACCTCGTATGATTTTTCGCTTATTTTTCTTTAGGAATTAATTTCTTACACAAGAAAAACAATTGCGCGTCGTATTTCAGAGATACAGTTGTTGTTATCAGTTTTATTTATTCTTATGAAATATCTTTTATGTCCAGTTGATATCTTTCTTTTTAGATCAAGAACATAAAGTGATTCATTTATTTTGTATATTGTTATTATTATTATCAAGTAATATTTTATATTCAATAGCAATAACTTTTCACCACTTATGGTTCTTCTTTTACTTTTTACTCATATAAATTGTATGTAAAATTACACACTAGATCATTATTTATTCTGACGACTTTATAGGCTAACGTAATAATGTATAATTTTCTTATACAAGTAACCATTGGTTATTTTAACCTCACATGGGTTAATGAAGAATTACTGTATACAGTAATGTTACAATTATTTCCTCATGGAGGTAAGGTCTATTGTGTGTTCGTGAGGATTTTATCTCTTCTCTGAATTAATATTAAACATTTTAATAAATTCTATGAGTTTTCCTTCGATTTTATTATCAAAAGTTCCTGTGGTTATGTGTGAAATAGAAGGAATTTTAATGTCCAAGAAAAATAATAAAAAACGAAAATAGCAATTTACTACGCAAGTTTATCCGATCCGTAGAAAATAAACGTCACTTTTAAAACAGATTTTATAAGTATTGCAATATTCAATAACTACGTAATATTTTATTTTTGACAAGAGTATAGTGACGCATATTCGGTTAGGTTCTGGATTAAATCATAACAATAGTATAACTTATACTTATAGGTGTTTTTATGCTGTTACAGCTTCATATAGACGGTGCAATTTTTCATAAAATATACACAATAAATGTACTTGTTTTAGATTTTACAATGCGTAAATGGAAGATTGTGAATACATTTGTGAAGACTCGGTATCTGTTTTACTAGTTAATAGTAATGAATATTTAAAACACTATATTTAGTGATTGCCAATATGTAAATCCCACTAAACAACTAAAAATAATTTTAAACAAAGCTACAGATTTCCTAATAAAGTAGCGCAAAATTTTCTCGAGTAAAGTACATTCATAGATTTAAAACAATGACTAGGTATCTAATTGGTACCAGGTCATAAAACAAGCAGCGGGATAATTTATTTCTATTTAGAGAAATACTAAAAGGACGTACTTATATTAAATGTGTCGTATTTATAATTAAAAAACTAAGTTTATTTTAAATATTATAATATTAATTATATACAGTTAATAATAATAATTTTCAACTTAGTCGCTCCCAACGACCAGAGCCACAATAGATGACGTCGACGAAGACCGATACTTGTAACAGAGCGACTACAAGTGTCGAGAGCGAAAAAATCTCCCCAGTTTTGGAAACTGAAAAAGTTCTCCAAATATTGCAAAATTCGAACCGGGAAACTACATCTCAAAGACCACCACACTGCATAACGATCCAGTATTAGACTAGCAATTTCAAATAAAGGCAAAAGTTTTCAGAGGCAAAAAGGCCAAAGCTAAAGCGAAGGAAGACATTTACGGAGTTATCATAACGGGTGTTCGAACGTCGGCCTTTGTATCCTGCAGTTCATTAACCAGGACGGAAACCTGACCAGTACTCAGTACGCTTTCATGCTTTTATTCTCATTGTATTGTATGCAATCTTGTTACACTTTTTTAATAACATAATAAAACAATAAAAAAATAGAAGGTTAAAAAATATTAATTATTATTTTCATCTTGACGTATAAAGTTGAATATCTGAATTACTTATTAAACCAGTTAAATTCTTAACTAATCTCCAAAAATATTTTCTGGCGCTAAATCCAGCTTATCTATATTTCAATAAAATTTAATTACGTACAGAGTGATTCACTATATTTTGACCCCCCCTTTAACTTTTTTATTTTAAGAGATAAAAAAATGTTAAATATAAAAGTTGCACAATTTTTTATGAATTTTTCGAAAATTATAGTAGAAAAACGGAACACCCTGTATATTTTTACATATTTGGATAGAACGTTCCCTGTAGAGTATAGCCATATAGGGTTTGTTGGATCCGTCACTAACAATAAGCGATATACTATTAAAAAACGAAAGGAAGGTTTTTTATTAAGAAAATAAGACATCTTGTAATTGTTAAATCTTTTTCAGTCATTTCTGCCTTTTTCCAATTACGTAAGGATTTACAGATTTAGTTATAATATATTTTGACAGATCGGACATTGGTATGGTCCAAACTGCATATAGGTATTGTAACTAAATCTCACTAATTAGGCCGTGAGAGGCCTAATTACTCATGGACAATGTTATATGGTAGGCCGTGACAGTGACAGGTAATGTCATGACAACATTGTTATTGTGTGACAGTTTGTATTATTATTTAATTAAAATGGGTTACACAGAAGTAGAAAATTGAAATATTATATGAATTAAAATAGAGCAAAGTTCTTCTGCATACTCTATTTTAATTCTAAATAATTTTCTACTTCTGTGTAACCTATTTTAATTAAATAATAGTACATACTGTCAATCAATAACAATGTTGTCAAGACATTACTAACTGTCACTGTCACGACCTACCATATAATGTCAATGAGTAATTAGACCTCTTACGGCCTAATTAGTGAGATTTAGTTAGAATACCTGTACGTATTTTGGAACATATTAATGTGCGATTTGTCAAAATACATTACAACTAAATCTGTAAATCCTTAGTAATTGGAAAAAAGGCAGATATGCCTGAAAGAGGTCTAACAATTACAAGATGTATTATTTTCTTAATAAAAAACCTTCTTTTCGTTTTTTAAAAGTATCTTACTTATTGTTAGAGATGGACCCAATAAACCCTATATGGCTATGCTCTACAGGGAACGTTCTATCCAAATATGTAAAAATATACAGAGTGTTCCATTTAACTTAACAAAGTTAACATCTGCGGCCATTTTGTTTGGACTTCATTTGTTTTTCTACTATCATTTTCGAAAAATTCATAAAAAATCGTGCAACTTTTATATTTACATTTTTTTATAACTCTTAAAACAAAAAAGTTAAAGGGGGGCTCAAAATATAGTGATTCACCCTGTACCTATCATTACATCTATAAAAATTATCAGTTCTAGAAACAAATTAAAAACTGGAGATAAAATAATAATTTATTTGCTTAAATATGTTAGACCTATTCATAACAGAAACTTTATTCATATTACAGCAATACTTTAACCAGAACCGGATATTAGTGTTAAATTTAAGTTCTCTGCTGAAGGAAAATAAATAAAAAATATACTCTTGACTAAAACAATAAACTAATTAGATATGAGGTAAATGTAAATATTACACGTGGTAGGTTTCAGAATGGTTGAGGAAAGTAAACTTTGAAATAAAACTGTCGCGTCTGCACCCGAACGTATTGTATTTTAGGATAATGCACAGTGAAAATAAATACAGATGAGTAATATAAATATTAAATTTTGAAATATGTTTACTTACGAGTATATAAACTAAAGCTAAAAAGAATTACTATTATAACAAAACATTACATATTTGCAGAGACGACTTTACATAATCAAAGTCAAGGTAATACGAAATATTACTGTGTTGTCAAAACACAAATGCATTAAAAGTGTCTAATAATAATAACTATAACATCAATTTATTCTGTGACAAATTTTCAAATAAGGGTATTTTCTATCGACTTTATTATTGCGTTACTTAATATTATTTCTTTTACCGAAACTGCGACCTATTAAAGAAATCTGAACAACGTTTCCAAAGAATCCTTTGAGACCCTTAGACGTTATTATTTTGCAGAGCAACACATTTTCTTCCATGTTCATAAGAAATAAAATATCTCAAACACCTAAATCATTAAACTTAAGTAGAGATCCAATTTCTTTTTTGCTAGTAAGCTAGAATATGTTAGTAGGCGTTGTTATTTCCTTTTCAAATCCCTCAAGATATTATCAAGCTACTTTATTTCCTTTCTCAGGGTACGAAAGCAGGGGTGTAAATTCAAACGTCAATTTAAACACATTTATTGGACTTTTTTATGCATAACTTTCTAAAAATACACAAACAGGCCTTATTGATACATATTTGTTCATGAAATAGGTGAGACCAGGATATTTTTCAATATACACTCCTCGAAGGAGTCTTAAAAATAAATTCAATAATAATACCAAAAGGATGTGTGGGTTGATATATTTCGTGTCCCAATATTCCATGGAGCTACTAGAGGTTCCTGGCATCAAAATAAGCGGATTTAATTAAACTTATCCTTATCCTAAGTTGCTTCGTTCCGCTGCTAGAAGTTGGCCAAAAAAATTTCATGGCATGATTCAATTGAGATTCTAATGTCTTCTGTAATTTCTCCGACAATCAATCGACAATTTGCACGTACCAGATCTTTGATTTTCTGAACGTGGGAGTCATCAGTTGAAGTCGATTGCCTTCCTGACTCCAATAGCAGTATCATGAAAACTAAATGAGATATCAACAATCCAAGAACATGTGATTACAGAGGAGGTTATGCACAACGCAATGCTGCCAACCACATATCACTGAATAAATCCATTAGCGCGTAATTCAAAAAGTTCGATTCTTTTCTGAACAAACCTCGTATGTGAATAGTAAATACTGAAAAATTAGATAATTGTTCTAAAGATTTTTAGTTTCGTTTGGCTAACTTTCTCTTGTGTTTTACATGGTATTGTAACTATTTTAATTGCAACTGAGATACTTTCTATTTAATTGTCATTCTGTTGAATGTAAAAATAATACACATTTTTTTTCACATACCGACCTACCTGTTAGAATCCGACATGCTATACGAACTATTATTTAAACACGCAGGACGCAGGTGGACAAAGTTTTAATCAGTTTAAAAGTTCTTCTTCCACTCCCAAGATTGATCGGATTCAATCAAAAAGAGGAGTTATTAAACTTTATTCTATTTCTGATTTCGCTTCGTCATTGAAAATAAAATCTTATATAATTTGTTTCAGAATTATTTCTTATATAAAACTTGGAACTTTACAACTCCCAATTTGCTTACTGTCATTTTTCGTCATTCAGTTAAATGAAAGAATAAATAAAAGTATAATTCTGTGAAATTATAAATACAGGGTGGTCCAGATTTTAATAGACAAACTTCGGGAAATTACTAAACAACAAAAATTAACATCACTTTGCTCTATGAACATAGGCGCAGAAAGCCACCGTTTATGAGGTACAGGGCGTTGAAATTAACAAAAATAAAACAATTTTTTTAAATATCTGGCTTTATCAAATTTATCCAAATTTGGTACACATTTTTTTTCAAATATTTTCCCTAGTTTTGTATACACATAGTACAAATTCAAAGATCAGTGGCGGAGAAACAAGGATGTCGTTTAGTTATTTAAAGTAACACTTCTACGCCACTGAATTAATTGGTAATATGAATACATTTTATAATAGTCTGAAACATTCCGGATGAAAAAACATTTTTTTTATTTTTGTCGAAAAGTGAATGGTTTACGAGTTATGAGACATATTATTCAAGTAAACAAAGCGTTGAAATAGGGAAAAATAAAACAAATTTGGGTGTTCCAGATTTTAATAGACAAACTTCGGGAAAGTTTTAAATAACAAAAATTAACATCAGAAAACTTCCGTTTATGAGATACAGGGCATTGAAAGTAATAAAAATAAACTAATTTTTTTAAATATCTGGAAAACCGCATCATAATATGTCTCATAACTCTTAAACCATTCACTTTTCGACAAAAATAAAAGACTATTTTTTCATCCGGAATGTGTCAGACCGTTGTAAAATGTATTCATATTACCAATTAATTCAGTGGCATAAAAGTTTTACTTTAAATAAGAGGAAGCAACGTCCTTGTTTCTCCGCCATTGGTTTTCGGATTTGGACTGTGTGCATACAGAACTAGGAGAAATATTCGAAAAAAAAAATGTGTACCAAATTTGGATAAATTTGATAAAGCCAGATATTTAAAAAAATTGTTTTATTTTTGTTAATTTCAACGCCCTGTACCTCATAAACGGTGGCTTTCTGCGCCTATGTTCATAGAGCAAAGTTATGTTAATTTTTGTTGTTTAGTACTTTCCCGAAGTTTGTCTATTAAAAATCTGGACCACCCAAATTCGTTTTATTTTTCCCTATTTCAACGCTTTATTTACTTGGATAATATGTCTCATAACTCGTGAACCATTCACTTTTAGACAAAAATAAAAGAATGTTTTTTCATCCGGAATATTTCACACCGTTATAAAATGTATTCATATTACCAATTAATTCAGTGGCGTAGAAGTTTTACTCTAAATAAATAAGGAAGCAACGTCCTTGTTTCTCCGCCATTGGTTTTCGGATTTGGACTGTGTGCATACAGAACTAGGAGAAATATTCGAAAAAAAAAATGTGTACCAAATTTGGATAAATTTGATGAAACGGTTTTCCAGATATTTAAAAAAATTGTTTTAGTTTTGATAATTTCCACGCCCTGTATCTCATAAACGGTGGCTTTCTGCCCCTATGTTCATAGAGCAAAGTTATGTTAATTTTTGTTGTTTAGTACTTTCCCGAAGTTTGTCTATTAAAATCTGGACCACCCTGTATATTTATCCTTTAATTTAATAGTTGATGACAAAATATATGGATTTACGAGTAGAAGTAGGAGCAGAAGAAGAAAATTAATTAAGCAAAAGCAATTTTAAGAAACAAATGTGTGATCGATTTCTTGTTAGCTAGATTGCGACTAAAATTCGTATGGAAAACCGTTTTAATCTACTTAAAACTTTTTTTATTTCTATTTGGAAAAAAGGTAAAGACGAATATCGGAAATTTTAAAGCAATTTAAAAAAACAGCTGATTTTTGACAGACTTTAACAAATTTTTACAGTGGGACAACCTCGTTGATGTACATATTTAGGTTACCTGATAGTACAGTACTGCGAATCATTTCTTTGTGTCACTTCTCAGGGGAATACTTACATTTCGGAAGGCATTTTAGGGTGGAAAATGACGATTGAAAAATTTTTTTTTTATAAAAGTAAGTATATTAGTTTTCGGCTTAGAATCGAGATCAATAAGAAAAAGTATGCCATTCCATTTAAAAAAACTGACTTCCGGTCTGAATCGGTCACTTCCGGTGGGAGCCGGAAGTTGAAAATACCTCCAATCTATCCGGCATAGTCCATTCACTATGAGGAGGTACCTATCGAATTTTTCAATTTATTAGATACCCTAGATTTCAGAAGGGGTGAACGGATGGTCTGAAACACCCTGCATATATGAGTATAATTTATTAATTATTTTCTAAAATTTTGTTGTAAATAGAATATGCTACGAATTGATGTAATTATGAAAATTTAATATTTTATTTTCATCATTTTCAAAACATTTGTTTTCCAGAATTAAAAAATAAACACAGGTAAGTAAATCAATTATAAAAGTTAATTTTTATTCAAATTCATTAATTCAAAGAAATACCTTATTAACTCCAAAGGATTCTTCAATTTGTCAAATACAAATCAATGATTTAATAGGCTCTAATAAATTTTATCTCTCCCAATTAAATTCTTTCCTCAGCGTAATAAAGTGTTCTAAAACAAACACAGCTAATTCCTCAATACGTTTTTGACAAGCGTAGGAGTGTGGTAAACATTTACTTATAATATACTAATAATAATAATAAGGTATGAACGGACAAGGTCAAATTCCTCTTTTTTTCTGGCGACAAAGTATTATGTGGGATTAGTAATCTATAAGCTTTCCAAATAGAACGGGAGAAGAAATAAATTCCGGAGTAATAATAGGTACACTTCAAGGAAATAGGTACCTCTGTTTTGTTTTCGCGATGAAGAATGTTAAAGAGGTAATTTTTCAAACTGATTTTAAATACCTACATAAATTTTACAGTTTCGTGAAATACTTGCACGTACGGACAAAAAACTTTTAAAGATTTTATTTATTATATAAGACGCAAAAATAATTATGTGAACGTCACAGCTTTAGAGTAATAGAATACAGGTACTTATCTACACATTTTCTTACAAAATTAGTTTCAAAAGAGAAACAAAAATAAGTACCGATAGGTACATAATCTTCATTTAACAAGAACTACTTTTTCAATTCTATGAGGCTATGTGGTTTGGAGTAACATTGCACAAGATCTTTTGGGATGTTTTTCATCATAAAATCGACATCAAGGTTTCCATCAATGCCTTTGTTTGAATGTTATCAATGCTATAGTTTTTCTTCAAAAC
Source organism: Anoplophora glabripennis (assembly GCF_000390285.2). Classification (NCBI taxonomy): domain Eukaryota; kingdom Metazoa; phylum Arthropoda; class Insecta; order Coleoptera; family Cerambycidae; genus Anoplophora; species Anoplophora glabripennis. The sequence continues at coordinate 2,290,656 of NW_019416486.1, forward strand.
CTTCTGAGAAACTGATAAGATGCTGCTAGCTTCAACATCATACATCCGATTAGTCGCAGTTGATTTAAAAAGTATCAATTACTGTGACCCCTTTATGCATTCCATGAACACTGAGTACAACACATCGTTCAAAATAGTGACTGATACCTTTAATGTGACTCAACTACTACCTACTGCCAAAGTAGACTCCAAATTTAGACTCATCACCAAAAACTAATGTTTCATATATTGGATTCCAATTTGAACGATGTCTTACTACTATTGGTACGGTAGTATAAAGTTTTCGAAGCTATTTAAGATACACATGAATGAATAAGATATTCTTTTACATTTTAAATATTAACAAGTATTATTTATTTGTTAATAAAACAAATGTATAAGGATAATAATAATTGTTTTCAAATGTTAGGATATTTAGTATTTTTAATATTGTTATCGTTTTCACTATGTTTTTTAATTGAATATGACTTATTAGCATTATGTTTAATTAATTATTCAGTTTGTAGTACATATACCTTATTGTGTGACATTGCTTTTCAAAAAGTAGCATGTTACCTACCTATTTAAAATGACATATGGATAAAAAACCACTCACTCATCCGTCCATAGCACTTTGTTAATAAAGTTGGAATCCGCTGCACTTTGATTTTGAAACTTATTGCAAAATTCAAGACAACTGGAAAATCAGCTGTTTCGCTTCAACGTTCGAATGCTTTGTAGTCCGCCGACTGGCGCGTTCCCGGGAAGTAAGGGGTAATTTGCTTATTTTTCAAAAGGTCGAGTAAATATTTTTTTCGATTTTTTGTGTTTGTTAGGCCTTCCGAATACGTGGTTAAAATTAAAGACATTATAAGTGAACCACCCTATAGGAAAGTTGGGTTAAACTGGAATATTTTGAACCAAGAAAAGTCAAGCGTACATGTATATTCCGGACACCCTGTATCTCTTGTTTAACATTTTTGGGATATTTAAGTCAAAACGAGAGTCAAAAGGATTATGTGGATTCCGAGCCAAGGAATCTCTTGTGGTACATATTTAATATTACTACCTTCTGAAGTTATTAACCACTTTGAAAGATGCATGATACATTTGAGAGAAGCTTCCATTAGATTATTCCATATCTTAAAATTCCCGTTGGGTGAATTCCTAGTGTGACGTATTATTATTGGCGCCTATATATCATTTCGACAGGTTCAATAAATTTTTGGAGTTTAACATCTACGTAAAAGATAACAGGTAATCTCACAAGTGCGTAAGTCTACAGTTTTCGTAATGGAAAAATATGATTTCATGAATAATTTAGTACCTAATCCTGAATCTACTGTGTAAAACTCATACAAAAATATATATTTCTTCATAAATATTGCCAAGAAGGAAGAGAAATAAAATAAATACACAATCTCACATATGTATTTGACTGCAACTGCAGGGAAAATTTTCGCTGTTAGAATCTCAGATGGGCATTAGACAAGTATATAAATTATTATTAATTATGCTTGTTTAAGGCTTTTGTGTTTGGTGGATTACTTAAATTCTATCAATGAGCATTTTCTCCGCATTTATTAGGCATGATTGAATTATCTTTATTTTTTATTTTATTATTGTAGTGTGTAAACCTTTTTAAATCTGTATCTGGCTAGTGGCTAGTTCCTTTTTGTAAATATTGTGTAATATAAAAGTGTATTCTTGTCCTTTCTTATTTCTGAAGATTATAAAATAAATCAAAACCTTAGCATAGTTTAGAATTTTTATTTATTATACTATCCTTCGCAGAATTTGTAAATGTACGTTAAGTGAATAAAAATTAACATACCTCTGCATTTCAAATGGATTCAAATTATAATTACTTACATGCGAGTAAATTTCCACCTGACAGTGACAAAAAAATTGTAAAAAGCAAGTGATTAAAACTGTTAAAGATGAAAATTGTATAGAGTAGGTAATGGGCTTAATTTTATTATTAACAACATGCCAATTTAATTACAGGTTACTCAGAATCACGATGTGTTCACGTCGATAACCACACGACAAAAAATTCCATTCATTTTACTAGATTTTCATATAATATCAAAAATTCTAGAGCGTGCGTCAAGACAATATATTATTTCAATCAGATATCAACTGCAATCATATTTTAAAATCCTGAATTAAGATATAAATAATATACAATTTATTAAGTCACCATAGTTGATTGACATGCCATGGCACGTTATTAGTTTAATTTATTTTTTATTAATTTAGAACTACACCATCCCAAAGTTACTACCAACTACACATTTGGAAACACGGAACAATAGGTATAAATACATGAAAAATATAAAAACTACAAACTAACAGATAAAAGTGACAGCATCAAATTATTAGATATTAACAACAGTAAAATTTTTTATATAAGCCACATTTATATAAAATATATCAAACTGACCTTATGCATAGCTGTTATAAATAAAATATAATGACAGGAAACTTTAAAGGAATGAATTCTCAACATTAGATCTCGTTTATTTTTTGTATACAAGACTAAATCGACATATAATATCCATAATTCAGGAACTATATTTAAACGTAAAGAGAAATTAAAAATTGTAAGTGGTACTGCAAGAACTTGAGAACAGTTTCTTGTAATGATAGCTGATATCCCACCAGGCAGTTTAGTAAATTTCAGTTTCAGTCGTTTTAAACGAGACGAAACTACAAAATTCAATTTACAATATACAGGCTGTTACAAATTCGCTTCTCACTACAGGGATCTCGGAAAACGTAAGAGATACAAACTAGCTTAAATAGGGGCAAAGTTACTTAATCAGGGGAAGAATATTATGCCTCTGAAAAATCAGGACTAGTTTTCGAAATATTTGAAAAAAAACCGAAATTTTGGAAATCGTTTTTCTTTAATTTCAGCCTTGTTTGCGGTGATATTGAAAAAAAGAACACTTTCTCATGGCAACTTTTTGCCCTCTATCGAATGGCATAATCAATTTTTATATGTAACGTTTTTCCAGGACCATCATCAACTTTATTTTTTTAAATAGGACCCTGGAAATTTTATTACATTTTTTGCAAGCCATCATGACCCCAAATACTGTACTGCCTCAGCCCGAATCAGATTCAGACGTTTTGTCTTGAAAATATTATCGTCAATGTATTCGTTCCAAATTTAACTAATTTTTTTATTCAGATTTCTATATTTAATGTATTATCGTACACCCTTACTATTACATATAGTAGTAATAATAATATATATTAGTAGATATTGCAGGTATAATTTAATGCTAGTTGTAGCCCATAGAATAGATGTTTCCCGCAATATCAATACTTACGAATTTTGGCTTTGAAAGAACTTTTTAGAAAAAAAAATGGTATTTATTTATTATTAGCTCTACCTTTACAATAGAGTAAAAATGCGAGAACTAATAATATACATAAAAAAAATACACCTTTGTACTTTTGTATAGAAAAGATGTGGTAAAAAATTTACTATTTTTTTCAAACTATGTTAGCACATTACAAAATACCCGATCCTGCAAAATAAAGTAGACATTAAACAATATTAATACAGTAGAAGGTATGCGAAATTAAATATTTTCATTATTTACCACTTCGCAAAGCAAGCGGATGCAGAAATTTATTTGCATCTAACTGTTTCCTAGAAACTAAATAAACGGAATGGTTTCAGTTCAGCAAAACACGCAATTTTCACTTGGTTACGAGGAATTTTAGATATCATATCTAGACCTCGTTAAAATATAAAATACGAATAGGTATATCTACTCCTTTCAGTCATAGTAATAATTATATTAAATATTATACTCAATCAAAATACTAGTTACAAACATGTGTCCGAAAACGATAGTGTTTTATCTCTTAAGACATTTGATTTAGATTGATGAAATTAGGCTTATGACTTAACTAATTATGAATAAAAATTTGCTGAAATGGTACACAAAGCTACCAACCCGTGGCAGAGATGTGTCGCTTGAGAACCCTAGAATTTCGACGCCACTGAATATTTCGGACATTGTAGTAATCTCAATTTCGGTTGGTATTTCTAAGAAGATATATTTCAATTCATTCGAAAGACGAGCCATTTTTTAAAACACATTTTGAAACCTTGATGATCTACTACGACTTGAAATAATTCAAGAAATACCCTTTGGCCTTTAAAGTGATGATGTTATTAAACTATTTGTTATTTTATTTATGTGATTAATCTATAGCACTTAAATAGGTATCCATAAGTTCAATATTTCCATCTTTCCATATCTTTACTGCCTTTTGATTACTTGAAACATTCTGCGCCTTCCACAATACAAATTGTGTTCGAGGATCGACCGTGGGCTTGAGAGGTCGGTAACGAATTCTGAAATGAAGGTCAAGTTCGCCAGTTTCAAAGTTAAGGTTGACTGGGTACCAATACCAGATAAGTTTATAATGAAATATTGAGTACCTACCAACTACAATTCTGGGCATGGCTTTTGTATTCCTGATTAACAATGAGCTCAAGTGGTTGCATAAAATTTATGATTCCCTTTCCTATTAATTGATAAATATTACATTGTACATATAACTTTGTACTCTGAATACTTTAATTGGGAGAAGTTGAAATACTTTAATTGATTTTATGTTAGTATCAAAACTGAATTAATTCCCGGTCAATCAATGCCTAACCGTTTCCCGTACTAATTGAACCAAATTTAAATTAATCGCGATTAATTAGTGACCCAGATTATAATGCTAAACGCAGCTTCCCTTTAATCTAATAGGAAACTGTCTTAAATCCTTGTGCCGTTTGGCCTCTATTGTATACGTTTAAGATCCATAAATCTTTCGATTTGCTTTAGTTTAGATTAAGGCATTGAGTAAGTAATTAAATTTACTTCCCGAATGATTGTGTTAACGGTTCAATATAATTATATGACAAATATTTATTATTTAGTCTAAGCAACAAAATCTTTATATCACAGGCGTAAATAACATGTTATGTTGTCTCCCGATTAAAAATTCTCAGTGTTATTGTTTAATAATGCAATAAGTATGAAAACTCTATATTTTATTTTTTTAGGAATTTTGCTCTCACGTCACTTTTTAGATTAGTTTCAGTCAAATTTTTGAGATATTTTTGTTGCTTTTAGTAGAAGTTTTTGGAATTATTTCATCTTAGTTAAAATTTTAGATAGTCATAACTTAAAAATTACTCGTTTTTCGGACAAGCTGGAAGATTCTTTGAAATACAATTACAAATCAAATAAACTAATCAGATATCAAAAAAATCTCAGTGGCGTAGAAATTTGTACACCAATTCAGGGAATTTTTATCTTTAATTAATTAAATCACTAAACCCAGTCTGATCAAATTACGTACATCATCAAACATGTTTGAAAAAATATGATATTTCTTTAATATAGGCAACAAATACATATGGAGAAATGGATCAGTTTTATACAAACATAAATTGATATCCTGTTGATAACAAAATTAATACAACTTTATTCCTAAAACAAGATACGAGTTTAAGCAAAATGCATATGAAAATATTGTGCAAACAATGTATAAATACTTAATATTTACTTGTTTTTGCCAAGATGGTAGCAATTTCAAAAATTTTTCAGATACGTCGAACTATTGTAACAGTAAATAATTGGCTTTGAAAAAATAGATTGTATACAGAAATCTCAAATTTGCCGTTCAGCGTAATTTTATTTTAAAATCTGTTTGGTAAATTATGAAAATAAATTGTAAATTAATTTATTTTCAGAACTACTGCATCTCAATTTCAATAAATTTGTAGTTTCAAATGTTATACATATAGCTACTATGGGTAACATGCCCAAACGTACCAGATAGATGTTTAAAATAATGCCCGTTTTATTATTAATTTGTTTGACAATGCTTTACAGGCCTGGCTAAATAATTTTTTATGCAAGAACTTACAAATCCACAATAATTTGATAGCTAGGTAGGTACAATTGTTTTTATTTTATTAAGTACTTGTTTTGTAATTAGGATATCTTCAACAACTATGTTTTCAAAAATGTTGTAAACATTTTCAATTTTAGTGTTGAGGTATCAATTCGGTACAGGTTCTCAACATTTGTAGGACTTATTTCGTTGCTAAATCGAGCATCTGGTAAATATTAAGTTTCTACTTTTACAACCACAAAGTTTTTATATTTTATATTCTGCAGTTAACGTTAGGTGTTGTAAAATTAAGTTTTATTTTCAGATTACGATATTGCGGTATAGATATAGTTTATAGCACTTATAAAACTTAATTAAAATAGATGAAATACGTCATATATACCTAAGAAACTTGATCATTTTAAGTCTGTTAGTCTATACTTTTATTGATTAAATATCATAAATATAAATTATGTGGTGTTGCTTGTTCAGGGAGTGATTTGACATAATAATGGACTGGTTCATCTAAAGATTTATACAATTATATAAGTTTTAGATCACATCTAAAATTTGTATAAGAGAAAGAGAATAATATCTTTACACGAGTTATTGGAAGAAATTGTATTAGTTTAACACCTATTTATAAAATGCATCTATGCTTTTAGCTTCATGATGAGTTCATACGAAGTTTTCCTTCACCGCCTACTATAAAAATAAATACCGTTAATGCAGCGGAATATTCCACTGTTTTCTATACACATCTCCTGAAAAATGTGGCAGGTAAATATGTTAACCTGAATACAATGGCTGCTCGTCTAGAAAAGTTAATGAAAATATTTTGAAAACTACGTGTAACACGAAAAGTTTATTTCTCCTGCATTCTGTGAGACAGGCAGACGAAAAGCATGACAGTTTGATAGGCAAACAGGTTTAGTGAAATGTCTGAATATTACGAGAAGATAAATAACTTTAAAAATACCTACAATGTTCTGAATGTAATAAAAATTGATCCACAGTATTTCTATAAATGCACTAATAGACTGGAAAGATCGGGAAAATTTAGAATTTAACAGAAAATTTTGATGAACCTTTTAAAGTAAAATATAATTAAGACGAACTTTTTGTTGAGAATTTTAATATGTTGTATTAACTGTGGCGTGAATCAGGATAAAGAAACAATTCACTTTCTTTTATTTTTCTTTTCTATTATTAGAAAAAGTGCTTAAAAAATACATTCATTCAAATTTCAAGGCATATTCTTCAAATTAACTGATCGATAAATTGAAACAGCCTTCTCGCTCTTCAAAAATTGCATTTTTGTTGTTAGTTACTAGGTGACGTTTGACCTTTTTTCTAATAATGTACGGAAAATCGACCAACAGATTATGTCTGGCAAATAAACGATGTCCAGAGATCTATAATTATTTCACACGCGGCATTTTATTGACACATATCCAGTGACGTACATAAACATTAAATCGATTTGTATATATTTTGGCTCATTTCTAGCGTTCTCACACACCCCCACATAGAATCAATTGCGATACACGCGCGAAAACATCTGCAATTTCTCAATTCTGCATTTACGCGGGTATTGGCAAAGTTTCCACGGACCAGAGGTGGACTAAATGGAAAATTTTCAACTGTTGTCTTGTATGAATAATATTTAATGATTCGCTCAAAAACAATTTCTGCAAAATTTTACCCACGTTTCTAGTCTACATCAAGAAGTCTTTGGTAAAGCCCGAAAAAGGTCCGAATGCACTTAAACAGAGCTCTATATGACTAAAAACATCGAGCCGATCGCCTTAGCAACCCAGAGAGCGTCGGTCGAGAATCAAGATTTTAACCGATCTTTCAAAGCCAAAATAGACAACATGCTGATGGCAGAAAATCGTTGATGTTTTAAATTTTCAGTTAAATTAGCCTGAATTTCCCAAAAACCGTGTCTTCAGCGACTACCAAAGGCACCCTCCAATAAGTAACTAAAATTTATAGCCGAGCCACCTACCACGTTGGAATCTGGCGGAAGCATCAAGATATGCGACTGAACGTCGACCCTAGTCCCTCTTGTCTTCGACCATGACGACTCTTGACTTTCATTCTAGTTGCATTATATACATTCAATACAAATTGTTATTAATTGTTATAAGCAGATCTAAAATTCTATAAGCAGCATCTAAATCGCCCAAGCTTCACTACAATTCTGCGTCCGAGCACAATAGTTTAAAAACAAACCAATCAAAACACACATAACACTGTTACACACAAAATAAGGAGTGGTTAAAAATAATACCTACATCAGTGTAAGAAGGCTCAGTCGAAAGCCTCAGCAAAAAGTGCTAGGTACCGAGAACATATAAACAAATTAGGATATAAATGAAACTTTAGTTTTATTAATGGATCGACAATTAATTGTGATTAGTCGTTGCTTAATTTCATTTTTATATAGATAACAATAACGCATCAATATACAATATTCATCGATATGATTTAGAAATACACTGAAAATACACTTAAAAATATTCATTTTTTATCTAATATAATTTCACAAAATCCTTAAATAGAAATAGTATACATATAATTTATACTCAATTTTCTTTTAAACCTATATATCACTGATGTACTAAATGATTGAAAAGAAAATAACAAATATATTCAGACAGGCTATTAATTGTATTGTTTTGTGATTTTAAAATAAGCCTGAAGGTTTTGACGTAATGATATACATAGTTACATCCAAAAGTTTCTGTACCTGTACAGTAATTGTTTATTTTTATTCCCACTGATTTCATGAATGCGGCCTGTTTGGGTACTAAATTAGTGATCTTGTCAGAAAATACATCAACATGTAGTTATCGTGCCAATTTTAATGTTTTAGATGTTAGGATGTAGGTGGTAAACTAAAAATGGTAGATCATCGATCACGAGTCTATTTTTTGGCGAATGCGCTGGTAATAGTCAAATTATTTACGAATATTTTCACTCTCATTAACATAATGTGCTCTGATTATGGCTTGGTTAGTTTATAGTCTGTCTGAGATAACAGTGTCATATTAATGACAAAGAAAAGAATATACTTCTATAAAAAGCAAAAGCATGTTTGTAAACTTATTGTTATCACATTTAGAAAGTTAGGAATTTATTTACCTATTTTAAATTAGGGCAATTTAAAGTAGTATAGAGCAATGCATTTGTTAAGTTAAATATAGAAATGCTTTTTGTGTATCTAAAATAATTTTTCATTCATTTCATAAAATATAATATATTTGTTAAAAAATTTATCAATTCTTAATAAAATTGTAAATGCCCATTATTAAAATACTTTCATAGATTTAAGAGAATGACACAGGCAGCATCGAGTTTCCTCCAGATTTCAAGAATGTATGTTTATTTAGCTAAATAAGTATGATGGGCAATAACAGAAGGTCGACGTAAGTAGTTATTTTCATATATCTATGAATGTACTTTACATATTAGATACATATATTTCGCAGTTAGCATGAGTTCCGGAAATAGGGTATTTACCAGTCTAGCCTAAAAGTATTTTAAAATAGAAAAACATTTATTTTTAACATTGTTTTTGAAATTTACATTTATAAATCTTATTTTTATCCCAGAAAATTAGTCAAAATACGTTTTCTTTTAAAAAATAAATATAATTTAGTTGTCATCGTGAGTAAAACAAAAACAAAAATGTCAAACTTCTATTTAATTGATCAAATTCGGAATAATGTTAGTGATATGTAAACATGTTTAAAAACTTTATAATTTAATTTAAACTAACAAGCAACAAAAATACTTGGTGTCGATTATAAATTATGGACAAATTTTCGTGATGATATCTGATAAAAAAATTAAGTTTTTTCATCGATTTCCATCCATATAACGTAGGACTTGATTTACATGGGCGATTCTTTATTTTCTGCGCAGAATTTTATTATCCTGGCGACCTACTTTCTCATGTTTTGTTCAAATTTTATTATATTACGCGAGTTACCATTTTATGTATAGTGCTATTTCCATTATATATTTTTTTCAGCGTTAAATGTAATCTATAAATTTTCTCTTGAAGCTTTGTTAAGGTCTTACTTTATTAAATGATAAATCTCCATAAGAATTTAAATGGACAATAAGGTCACTCCAATCAAATCCTGAAAATGTATTTATTAATTACACTTATTGAAGGGTATGTATTTAGATTATTTTCTAATGTAGTACCTATATTACAAGAACTGAACTCTAGAATGGCTAAGAGATATCTACGGAATGTTGAAGATTTTATTTTTTCCAGTTTCATAAACGAGTAATATATATATTTTTATAGAAAATGTAGAAATCAGATTTTGATCGTGCCACAAAAAGTTTTGGAAAAACTCTGTGTACGCCAATGGTAACTTGACTAACTGTTTTCCCATATGAATGTGCAAAATGCATACTTACTTCTGAAAATAGAACAGGTGTTGTTATATCTGTACTGAACGTTGTGTCATATCAGCGTGAAGAGATAAACAAAACGCTGCTAATTTTAAAACAATATGTATTATGTCAAGGATACATCATATTATTGTAGATTTTTATTACGTTGTTAAGTTTTATTACAAGTTGTTTATATCTTTTGTAAATCGGTATAGCGACTTAGATGAGCATGTCTATTGTAGTTACTATTTACGTCAGAGGTCCTCAAACGTTTTTAGAAGGGCAACTGTCCAGTATCAAAATAATTGGCAATGACTCATTTTCAATATGTAGATCCGTGCAATGAGTAAAACCTGCGTGGAATGCAATTCCATGGGCGTATCAGTTTAGAGGGTTTCAAAAATGTGTTAAATGTAGAACAACAAATAAATATATCAAATTTGGGAAAAATAAAATTGTGCTTCCAAATTTACACTCGCTTCTTTATATCCAAATATTCAACAGGTTCAAATACGTGAACAATTCTAGAATTCAGCATTAACTTAGTTAGAGAGTAGTATTTTCATGTAAAAACGCTTTTCGTCTTCTGCTGATATTTAAATCTTACCAAGTTTGGAGATCGTATATCTTTCTTATATTCATCACTCGTCAAGATAATAAACTTTCGTGTTCAATGGAATACACTATATTATCTTTTCTAAATAATTGTTGTCTTTCTTTTTGTACGCTATATTTTTTATTTATAAAGGCTAGTGTTACATACACATAAAAGTGTTTATACACGTCCAAAAAAAAAGGTGGTAAATAACAATACACATAATAATAAACAACATATAATTAAAATAAATAGGTAAACGACACACTAAGATTAATGATAACATTTATATTCCAGCTACATCACTGTCAATAAAATCATCAAAACTATAAAAGGCATTTTTCATTAAGTATTTTTTTATCCTTTATTTAAAATTATTGTCATTAAGAATTTGAATTTGCTGAGGTTTATGTTAAAAAATTTGATGGCCTAATAATTAGTACCGACCGACCTGCGTTTTACTAAGTCTTAGAAATTTATTATATAAGTATGTGCTCTTTCGGGTATTATAAGAGTGAGTCTCACTTCTAATTTCAAAGTTATGTAAGTAAAAGTAAATAAGTATCTTTTGATATCTTGATGGAGTAAACATAATTAAGATGTTGATTCCATGTCAGTTTAGGGTCAAGATGAACTCCCAAGAATTTTACATGTGCTGGATTATCCCAGTTTTCCATATTCCGGAGACTAAAAATCATACTTTCGGTCTTCGAAGTATTCAAACTGAGTTGATTACTAGGAAACCAGTTTTCTATCGATGCATGTTGATCATATGTTGATGTCATTAACTGTTCAAAGTTTAAGTTGGTTCTAGTTATATTATTATATCAGCAAAGAGTATACTTTTAGTATCATGAGGTAAACAATTAGGAAAATCATTAATATATATCAGAAACAGTAACGGACCCAATATGGAACCTTGTGGAACTCCATGTTCAATATTCTTTGTGGATGATTTTACAATATTATGAACAACATACTGTAATCTACTACTAAAATATGATCTCAATAAATCCGAACTGTACGATGAAAAACCATAATTATGTAGCTTATGTATAAGAATTTCGTGTGATACACAGTCGAAAGCTTTTGTCAAATCTAAAAATTGACTTGCATCGCATTTCCCTTCTTCAAAACTATTGTTTATTGTGGATGTTATTCAATCTATGGCTAGTGTGGTCGATAGATTACTTCGAAAACAGAATTGTTGAGGATTGAAAAAGTCCCTGAGTCTCAAAATAATTAGTTATTTGTATTTTTAAGATAGTTTCACATATTTTAGCTAGATGAGGTATTACAGAGATAGGTCTGAAATTAGAGGGAATATTAATTACATTATTTTTATAAAAAAAAATAGGAACAACTTTAGAAATTTTTAAACATTGGGGGAAAATATTTTTACCTATACAATAATTATAGGCAAAAATAGAAACAATTTAAACCATGAATAGAAATTTCATCAGATTAGTACAATGTAAACTTCTACAAAATATACAGGGTATCTAAAAAAACCCAAGAAAAGACTTCATTGAAATAATTATTACCAATAAAAGTTATACTTTTTAAAATACCTAATTAAATATAATTTCAGTTATTAAAAGTAAAAAATCGGTATCAGTATAAAGAGACATTAGAATCAACCTACGACACCATCCATGTTCATTGTCCACTTTTTTTTTCATATTTTCATTCTTCTCTAAATATAAGAGCATGTTTTCTGGACCCTCTGAATATTAAAATAACGCCATTATTTTAACTTTTTAATAACTTTTATATAGTTTTGTCTCATTAAATAACTATTAAATTATTCTTCGACGCTTCAACACTTCGACGTCAAACCTTAAATTAATCAGCTATTCAACAGCTCCATCTCTAGAATGGAACAAAATAGGAGATAAAATAAATATTTTACTAATGTACCCACTAAAGATTTTTACAAACACATCTCGCCAACGGTTTATTTTTAATGACATTAGTTGGCAGAGTAAAGCGGCAATGGAATGTAGCCATAACCTATCGTTATAATTATATATTCTGGATCTTCGTTGGCTTTTCTAGACTCGTCCTTGACTCTCAACGTTATCCTTGGCGAATATTTTTTCGGAAATATTTTTAGACGGACTTTGCCTGCTGGGGATAGCAGTTGTAGAAGATTTAGTGCTCACATAAAAACCAGTTTCTAAAGACAATAAATAATACTTCATCAAAACATCATTGCTTGCAATATAAGAATCTTGCCGATGGAAAAAGGAAATAATAGTTTATAATAGTGAACTATGTGAAATAATGAAACATCAAATGAATTATGGCAATGAAATCATCTTTCGAATAACGATTATTGTTACAAAAAATTGAAATTTCCAAAATAATTAAATTAAGCTAACAATAATGCGTGCATCGACTTATACCATATACCACTTGTTGAATGTATTCAACAGTGTATAGATATGCATCATCAACACGATACGGCATATGTTTATATTTGACAGATACATATGTGTTCCGGCAAATCTTCATATTATCGAACTTGTAGTCGTTCTTACTATACTGCATGTGTACCGAAATGAATTTGAACAACTCTTGTCAGTTTTTGAAAATATAATAGAATGTGCCGCTCCGTGTCGGTGTAATAGTTAAAGAGGATTTACTGCTCTCCTGAAAATAGTTTCCTAGGTAACGTAAATCACATTTAATGTGTCCTCGGTTTAACGCAATATAAAAATTTCAGTTGAAAAGTTCTCGCCGGGAATAAATCAAACACGAACTTCATAAGACTGTTATGCTAATGGCCATTACAATGGAGATGGGAAAAATAGTGCTTTTGCTAAAATTAGAAATAAAATATGTCATCAATTGCTTTAAGCGAAATAGATTCTAACATTCTGACTAACTGTTTCCAAAATCTGTTTTTGATAAAAAAATATTCACAAGAGAAACATATTTTATGCAATTTATAAGAGAATTTCTATACATATAGGGTGCCGGAAACGACTGTACCATACTTCAACTGTAGCTTTTTTAAATGAAAATAAACCGATTAAAAAAAATTCTTACATTGTGAAATCACTAAAATCCTACAAATAAAACTATAGTGCCGACTACCGAAATTTTGTATTTAAAATTTGTAATTAAAACTATATCAATAAAGCAGATCATGATCAGAATATGATCAAATGCAAGATCATGTTATAGGTAATAAGTGCAACTGAAATTGTTTAATAAATGGCGACATAATAAAAACTATTAAACTCTTATACATACATACGTATTTACCTACGTACTTTATTTCGTGAAAAAGGCTAGTGTTAAATTTCCAAGATTATTGTGTTAATTGAAATTGCATTAAATCAATAAAACCAATTAAATAGTTAAACATAGTCACTGAAACATGCGAAACATTAATTTTAGCGATCACAACTAGCTATGTCTAATTTAACGGTAGATAATACAAATTTAATAAATGCATTTGATTTTGTACACTACGTGTTAAAAGTCATATTATCTTATAACTGGAATCAATGAATAGCTAAGTAATGATGATAGGAGTCACAATTAGGTGTAAAGAATTTAACAACAGCATCATCTGATCAAAAAATAAATAATTATTATATTTCTCAGAATCAAAATGCTTTCGTAAAAAGTTACGATTGTTCAAAACTACATTCAGGATAATTTCGATCTTGTTAAAATATTTCAGTGGATTGGAGGTTTTTGCAAAATTAATAATCGCTAAGAATATATGGCAGTCATTTATTCTTATTCAGATTCTCCTTGTTCTTAGAGACTTAAAAAAGATCTTTTGAAACGTCTACTTATTTACAGTAATGAATATAGGTACAGGGTGAATCAGTATATTTTGACTCCCCATTAACTTTTTTGTTTTTAGAGTTATAAAAAAATGTGAAATACAAAAGTTGCACGATTTTTTATGAATTTTTCGAAAATGATAGTAGAAAATCAAATGAAGTCCAAACAAAATAGCCGCGGATGTTAACTTTGTTAATTTAAATGGAACACCCTGTATATTTTTACATATATTTGGATAGAACGTTCTCTGTCGAGCATAGTCATATAGGTCCATCTCTAACAATAAGCTAGATACTATTAAAAAAAGAAAAGAATGTTTTTTATTAAGGAAATAAGATATCTTGTAGTTGTTAGACTTCTTTCAGGCACTTCTGCCTTTTTTACAATTTCGTAAGAATTTACAGATTTAGTTGTAATATATTTTGACATATCTGACATTGATATGGTCCAAAATGAGTTTAGGTATTCTAAGTCTCACTAATTGAGCCGTTAAGGTCTAATTACTCATGGACAATGTTATATGGTAGGCCGTGACAGTGACAGGTAATATCATGAAACCATTGTTATTGATTGACAGTTTGTATTATTATTTAATTAAAATAGGTTACACAGAATTAGAAAATTGAAATATTATAGGAATTAAAATAAGTAAAGATCTTCTCCATACTCTATTTTAGTTTATAATATTCATAAAAAAAATCGTACAACTTTTGTATTTTACATTTTTTATAACTCTTAAAACAAAAAAGTTAAATGTGGGGTCAAAATATAGTGATTCACCCTGTACATAGTTGTTGAACATCTGGGAAAATCAGAATAAGCATTGACATATTATTTAAAGGTAACCAAAGTAAAAAAGGATTTAAAAATGTTTGTGTTGACCCATAACTTTTGACGGAAGTATTTTAGTAGGGAGGTAAATTGCTTTGTTTTAGTCAGAAGAAGCTGTGGTTACGTTTTTTCGCCTAATGATGGTTCATCCTGTGAATAGAAGCATTATAAAACGTATTTCATTTCATTTCATTTCTACATGATGGACTTTAGAAGCAAATAATCGTAGAGTATGTTATATTTTAAATTATAAGTTTCTACCTATCTTTACGATTTATATTTCAATTTCAAATACATACAATAGAAAAACACGAAAAAGAAAAACTTTCTGAATCTAAATCAACCATACATATTTTCAATTTTAAAAAGCAATTTATATCATTTTTTGTCTGTTTCTTTTCGGCTACACTCTGCCAGCATATTATAATTTGCATGCGGATTCGATTCCCATATCGCATTTATGAAATATTGCATTCGTGATCGTTTCAAAGTCTTCCAGACGTGGCAGAGTTGGCAGATCGAGATAAGAGACAATAAAAAATAAAAATGTATCCACGTCTCGGTAATATATCCATTCACATGACATTCTCGCATGAACTTAAGGCATCAGAAATACGTCAGAGGACTAGTATCTGTACGTGCCGGAATGTAAACTTCTTAATATTGTTTTTTGCATACATATAAATTTTTATATTGGTAATGCCGTCGCAAGAACTTTAAGAGCGTGTTTTGAAAAGTGTTCGAAAACGCTTAGTAAAAATCTCATAGATGAAATGATAAAAAAAATAATTGCATTAAATTATAAAATACAAAATCAACAAGAACACGCTTTCAAATTATTTAGAACCTCCTAAAAATACCAGTCTACGAAAATGAAACATATGAATTTTAACGTCGAATCCAGTGACAGTGAATATAAACATCCTGTATAGTAATTTTAAATATGCATCACGATTCTACGAGTCCTTTTGCAATACTTTTCTTGCTCTTCTCAGCTACAAAATACACATAAATTTCTGGTAAATAAATTATTTAAACAAGATATAGCCGTTATATATACCGATCTGATTCTTAGAAAGAGAATGTCGCGTGTTATGTACGTAATTAGATGATTTGAAATTTATTGCGGCGCATAAATCAATAAATAAATGAAAAGGAATTGGGAAAACACGAGCACGAAATACCGAAGTGGATGATTGTCGGGGATATATTTTTAAATGACTTTACATATTTTGCAATAAATGCAATATTTTAACAAAATGAAACTGTTTAAAACTAATATCCTTGACAAACCGTTGACAAATTTAGCATAGATCTGAAAACAGAAAAACGAAATAAGATCTTGTCGAAATTCAGTATGAACTACAATCTTACAATTTTGTCACATTTTCCATTTAATAATCCAATTTATCGTTTTTGGTTTCCATTTGTCACAACCTACCTACTTAAATATTTTTTATAATTTGTAATAATTTAGGAGTTGACGTGACTACCTTTAACATTTTTATGCGAGACCCTTGTATCTTTGATGGGTAAATGTCATGATCTAATTATATTTTGTTCAGAAATTTCAGCGTCAAAACGAGATGCAAAGTGATGACCTTTTCAAGATAAGGACCCTAGGTAAAAATAAAATCCTACGTAAAACTTATGACATTTAAAATTTCCACTTCGACGATAAATGAAACTCCATATATGTATATTGCCTTATTTAATAATATAAATTAATGAATGCTTAATACATGGCATATTTCCAGAATTCTGGAAGGATGCATGTAAAACTATTACCTAAGATTAATTTTATAAGTCTTTCGCCCCAATGGTTGGTATCCTACTATATTTCTAAAATTTTGAAACAAGTAGTGAATGAGCAAAGGGCTCTATAGTATATAGACAACCAGCAATACATTTTTATAGATTTTATTACACAGTTTGTATAAATATGAATTAATGCTGACATTACAAAATTTTCCATAATTAGTTTTCCTAAAATTAGGTACTACATCATAGTTTTGTAACTGCTTAGTTGCACATAACGGATAATATATTTAGAGAATTAGATAATAATAATTTGAGAGTACTGGCATACTCTAAATCATAAATTTCTTTTAGGTATTGCCGAATCAATAAATTTTAATGCTCCAGCATTGAAATTATGAATAAATGAATTATAAAAAAGTTATCTAATTAAAAGAAGCTACAGAAATAACCGCTCAGATTACTGGTTCTGTATCGTTTTCTAACCACAGGGTTCAATCTTTGGCCTGCTTCTATATTCACGTTAATTTCTATGATGGTACCGGTGCACATATGTACTATTCAGACACTACACAAGCAACCTTGTCCTCAAATAGTAACCAACTTCATATTTCTAAACACATGAGCTACATCTCAACCCTGCTAAGTAGATGCTATGCTAGATAGTGTACAATATTTGTTGAAATAGAATTCCAAGAAAAGGATAAACCCATAAAATTCTGTTATCGGAACTGCTGTAACAATTTACCGCGACAGAGACGTGCCTTGAAATTTTCCGCCAATGTTTTTCTATCTCGGGGATCGAATGAGGTTAATTCCAAGAAAGTGATGCATGGGTCTTCTTGGAATTCTAGCTCGACAAATATCATATGCCTTTCTTAAGCTTGTCTGTAGAATCTGTATCGTATTTCTCATACAGTGTTAGAGATTTATTCTAAAATATCCTATACAACTGACATGTATACCATTCAATCCGTAGGATTCAGTAAAGTCAACATTCTTTTTTCTTGTCAAATAACTAAAATTTATAATTCTTTATCCTCATCAGTAAAAAAGCGTTATATCATTCGTTTTAAAAATAAATTTAAACAAGATCTCTTCCATAACTAGTCATACTAAAAAAATAATGTATAGGTACCTACATATTAAAATGAAATCTCCATTCCAAACATTGTCTGATTTGTTGAATCTTATTTTATAAGGGGACTTATATAAAAATTATTTATAACTTGTATGCAGAGATAATTGTACGTAACTTGGCAATATACTGAAAATCAAAATCAGAGAAAAATGTGACCGCTTTCTTGTCATTCTTACTTTAATATTTAACGAAGTAGGTTTTACTATAATTATTCAATAATAATGCCTTCTGGTATAAGACTGTTATTTTGTGGTCTGTCACTATTGCATATTAAATACTCCTTCGATTACATAAAGTAGTAAATAAAATATGTTTTTATTTTTAATCACTAGGTACATGGCACGAATTGAAATGTTCAAAATGAAAGAGAGATGGGGAAGAGAGGGTCTGCTATTAATAATATCTCCAATGTTTATTAGATTTGCCAGTGCCAAAAATTTAAGTGTTAAATTGTCATTGAGGCATTAGTTTTATTGACGAGACCCTTAGTATGCTCTATCCCATTAAGGGGGCGATTTAGTATGTATATTTTTACCATGTAACAGAGCTTCAGATGAGGACACAAATCGTCGAAGAAACTAACATAATTGAATATTATTATATATCAATGTATTCGCAATGGTTCCCGCTAGTGAGTGAAATAAATTTCAATGCTCATGAGAACAGAAGAATAATTTAAATAAATGCCAAAGTACCTCAATTTTAACCATACTGTTAGTCTG